>NW_019211460.1:681988-714088 GCF_002443255.2 Varroa destructor
ATAAATAAATAAACAAGATAGTGTTGTTGTTGTTGTTGTTGTCGTCGAAAAAATCATTTGTTAGTTAACCTTCAGGTTCGTCGACAATGGCAACAACTTGGGAAAATGTAAGTTTTATGATCGCAAGTATAGGCACTATGAGAACGATGATGACAATGATCATGGAAAAGGTTAATTATATATATATATAAAGCTTGAGCTACCTGTTGAAAATCCCTGTAGAGGCTGATGTCGTTCATAACGTAGCTCAATTGAGTATCGACATCCGAAAAGCCGTAGACTAGTGCACTTACGTTATGCCGTTGTTTTAAGCTGCTATATATGGTTAGTTAGACGGTCCTCAGGTTTGTTTCATGTAAACGCTATAATAAGTGATTGTTTTCTTTTAGCAGTCAGTGTGCTTAGCTCAGTAAAAGCTCAAGTAAAGGATCATTCCACCATAGCGAATAATAGAGCTTGCTTGGTGGCCTATCATAACTGTATAGGTTTTGTCTCTCGGTTGTGTTTACGTAAGTAAACATTTGCGTTATTCTGGTCATATATAGACCATTAGTGGCAAAGAGTCGCGTACTAAGAGCTTTCGGTTTCTGCGAAATTCGTCAAACAGTCTCCGATACAATACGAATGTAACTTTATTCAAAGGGGAAAATCCGAGCGAGGCGTTCTGTAGGATCCAGTCGTTGATTTAGCTTTCCATTACAGCGCACTTGGAAACGAGAGGTCTACTACTACTAGTAAAGAAAAAATACTATGTACACTCTATAGAACCTGACGCTTTATGCTACAGTATGCGTTGATTTAACTTGAAATTGTCATCAATTGGCTCTAAACGTACGGCGCTCAAAGGAAGTTCAATGCTAGAAACGTAGACTTTGGAAATGTTATTATTTATTAGGCTTTAAACGTAAACGATTGCTGCTGTTTTTGTACCGAGTGGGGTTTTTATATAAGTACATTTTTCTGAAACTTCACAGGCTTTTACAATTGCCTTTTAAAGCATTTTAGGGCGTTTAGTAAAGGAAATGATTTGTACGTGCGGATATACTATTCGACGTGGTCACATGTGGAACCTCCGAGTTTTTCCGCTAAATGCTATTGAACTGTCTCTCTCTACAGTATTGGTATATCATATCCATATGAAGCAAAAAAGAGATCGTGTGGTCATCCACAGCTCAGAAAAAAGTACTTTAGCCAAAAATCTGGTACAACGTAGATCGTATTTGGGGTAAACTGTCGCTAATTCGAACTAGCGAAAAGATAGGCTCTAAATGATACATTATTAATTATTAGAAAATGCTCAGTCGGTCGCACCTCGGAAAAATGGTCCACCATTTGTAAGATTCGTGGCCTGAAATAAAAATCATTGCTTCGAATATCGCAGTGGACAAGTCACTACTTTCATGACGGTGGACTTCAGGACCGGGTTCATATACGCACGTAACAACTCATTTGCATATGACTATGGCTATTTTTATACCGTTATGTCAATTGTCCTTCACACGTTTTCTCTATGGTGTTCTCGAGTTCGTACTGTTTTACAATACGCAATGATCGATAAAGTTAAACAAAAACGCTACTTGGGTAACGTGTTAAGATTATACGCACACGATGCTATCGCAACATACCGGCAGGTTTCATGCTGCTTCTTACCAAACTGTGTACAAATGAAAGCAATACATTTTTTCTTCCTGTGCCAACAACGACATCTTGAAAACCGCTTGTGTTCACCATAAGTCTCGCTTTCTTCGACGACGACTCCGATTTGGAGCCTAAATGTTTTGTAATTCCTGTTTTGAATTCGCGAATGTCTTTTTTGAGTAAGGTCATATAGGTTATATCGGTATATCTAAGCTCGTTAAAGTCTTGCTAAACTCGCCACATAGGACAATCGAACGGACTTACACAGCAATCGGCCAAGGTCCTTAAAATCCACAGGTCCAATGCAGTAGTGGAGTACTAGGTGCAGAAGTCTAAAAGAGCTAATGCTTGGGCAGTATCTGCACGAACCTACAGCAGATAGGCACCTAATTTCTGCATCAAAATGCCAAGATTGCTAGAAATGACTCTTTGTCCGTTAAAATAAGTTTGCTCTTCAATTCAGTCCTTATTGTATTGCAAAGACACTGGGCCATGCCCGGAAAAAAATCTCCTATCCGAAACAAGGCTTGGTACGACAAATTCTTCCCAGATTTCGCCTTACCACTTCGTATACAAAACACATAAATAAATTATGACCAGAAATACTCTTCAATATTGCGCAAGGTAAGTAGATATATGCTGAGCGATCAATTATAACAACTTGCCCCGAAGATTTATTTAATCTGTTAAACATTATGAATTGTAATACTCTATTTGGTACATATTTTGCGGACACAGATAATTTTGTGGGTCCCTTTAATAGCACTCCACTTAGCTGACTTTAGGACACCTATATAATTAAACCCTTAATCATTCTTGATAACTGCAGCGTATTACTTAGCGTACGTCAGACTGCATATTTGGCCGTTTGGACTATACATACATTTTCAACATTTTTAGAAAAGCAGAAGAAAATCAGTGTGGGACACGTGACCTTACTTTCGCAACTTTGGAGGTGTTCTGGAACAACTCAGGTTAGACGCAACGGGGTTCGCTTCACTGGAAGATACGATCAGGCTTCTACTACTAAAACACACCTCTAGCATTTTTTTGTGTTTTAATTAAAACACACTGGCCGCTAGCGCCACGCGCGCTTCGCAATTATGGAACTGGTTGTTTAGTTCTTAAAAAAAAACTAGAACACAACTTCAATGATATCACTAATGAATACTGCCACGGACCTGTTTTTGAGCTATATAATCGACATTATACCGTTGTAACATTTAGTTACGGAAAACGCCTTCAAGATTCAGCGACAAAAGCAAAATCTGCTCGGCAACTGAGCTTGAAGTAACAGTGAGTTTAAGTTTATTAAATGTAATGCACATTTTATTGATAGATAGCCCTAATAATTGGATCAAAACCACAATGTATACTTAGTGGTTCAATATAACTGTTGGCCAAATAACCATTGCATATTATTTGGTTCTCATCGTGCAGACATTACCGGGAGAAAGGTTGTAAAAATTCAGCTGTGTCAGATATAAAAGAAAAAGATGTAGCAAGCGTTATTTTATAAAAGAAAGTTCTTTTGTATTACTATTAGTTAGTGAGCAAACACAAAACAATCTGTCGATCTATTCTCGTAGTTGGTATCGACAACCTGAGCGTAAAACTGCAAAGAAATCAATTTATGGCATGACGAAAGTAACGCTTCATCTATGTCGTTTCGCGCGCTAATTAATAACATACATTCAAAACGCAGAGAAGTAACGAAAGGAAAAAACGCAGCAAGCCTGGCGTAACCCTAACCTTTAATTTGTCAAGAGCCTGCCGCCTGTAGCAGTGAGCAACAAAGCCTAATAATAAGAACGGTAATGCATCCTGACATAGGGCACTTCTTGATCTTTCTTACAGCAGAAATTTTGAATACTAAGATGCATCACACATTGCCATATATACAAACATAGGTTTAGCGCAGGACTAAACTGTGGAACAAATATCAATACTGTCCCGCCATAGTCGGCTCTTCTAAATCATCGATAGGAATAATTGATAAGTGACCTGATTGAACCAAAACTAGGCTGTGGGCCAAGCACCGTTGATAGGCAAATTTTTTATCACTATCAAATAACTAGATTATAATAAATGCTATCACAAAATAACTAGTGCGGGTGGAAGAACTGGCTTTCGGAAGACCTAGAAGACCGCTAAGCTATTCCGAGGGTGAAATGGCAGAAAGAATTCATTTACCATAGTTTTATTATTCAGGAAATGTTTATTACGTACATAGGTACTGCATGCTACGTTAGGATATATACTTGATAACGTTGTACATCACAGTAAAGCTTCTAATAGTAATAAAAATAGTCATAATAACACAAACATCATCTTTTGTTGGTGTAGACCTTATTCGACTAACGTCATCGAATGGCATACGTATTGCTAAGCTTTCCATTGTATTGCATACAGCTGACCCTGTAGCTAGGCCAAAATCACCTTTTTGGCCTTTGTCTAGCACGTTTGAAACCATGAATAGTCATCACTGGCCTACTTTCGAAATTGGACGTCTGCTCATCCTCACTGAGGGCTTGACTGGCAGTGTGTATGTCCATACGATCAATATTACAAAAACAGATCCGAGGAGAATTCCCAGCACTACCCAGACTATGATGGCCAAGCGTATATATATACATTCAACTGCCGGTTTCTGTGTTGCTTGGCTAGCACTACTTGAAAAGTTTACGGAGGGAATCGACGACCCCCGGGAAGACCCACCACTACGGTTAGATACTTCTCTCTGTGCCATCTCCCGGAAGCGGATTCGATGAACTACTCATACTACCCGCGTGTCGCTTCGTTTTTCACGAAGAAAGAAGTCCCCCATACTATCTAAAATTACTAGCCACCTATTATGAAATTGTAGCATGTAGATGTCTAGCTTCGATTATACAAGACCCTTACTTGCTCAGCCACGCTATTGATTCAATTAAAAATGATATAACCAAAAATAATATATAGGGCAATTCATTAAGGTTGCGCTGAGAATTATTGCGCTATGTTTATTTGCCAACGTCTTTGAGGCATTCTCTCAAAAACGTACCCGTAACGAATCCGTCGGGTTAACTAGAACTTGTTTGTCGATTGCTCGAAGTTTTCCTGAAGTAGCTGGAACAATTATCGAAAATGTTGAAGCTCTGTCGTAAAAAAAAAAGTAATACATTTATGCTGTCCTATAATTACGCTTACGACATGCTAAACCATTTACGATAAGTCAGCATGATTTGAAACTTATCGAACCTTAACTCCCACTGAGATCTACAGCGCGTGTATCGACCTAAACTCGTGTTTTCTATGTGAGCCTAAAGGATTCATAATTAACAATCTCTTAAATAATGACCAATTCTAGTTTCGTTTTCTTAGCGTAAATTAGGTTCTATATAATCATGTGTAGGCAAGTAGAATACACACGATCAATAAGCTATCCTCCCGATTTCCATTTAACTGATCGCCATATGTAACACAAATGCAATTTTTTATTTGCGAAAAAAAAAAATTCATTGCAACATCACTGACTGGTGGCGCGTCACTTATTTTTGAATTTTGTTAAAGAAAAAATTTTAAATTTGTATGAATCGATACCCTCAATGTCGTTTCGGCCTTTATGAACCTCACCTAGAATGTGATGCTTATGAAACTGTGTGTATATTTGCGAATCTCGTTTAGTTAATTAAATGTAAATCATCACTGATCAATATAAGAAGCGGTGCTATCTTGGCCCACGTAACGTTTTGCCGGTCGAGAATTTCATTTTCTCTTGCCTTGTTAGTGTTGCCTGATTTCTCGTCCCCCACATCGAGCGTCAACTTTTTGGAGGCACCTGATGATGATGATGATCCGTAGGGTCTTGTTTACTATCTATATACTCGTCGAACAGCGCCATTAGTTGACTCGTCAAATCCATCAGTTTCATTTATGGCTCAATCGAACTTCCTGAAAACGTGGTTTTTATTTACTAAAAAATATAGGCCTTCCGTAGGCCACTGCATCTCATGCCCGTGAAGAGACGGCGCCTTTTTTTTTTTCGAATCTATTAATTGAGCATAAAAGTTTATACTAACCAGTCGAAGAGAATACGATATTTTAAAATTTGATAACCGCTAAAATGTTTGCACCAAGGAAGTGACACTGAAGATACGGCCACGTATAACATAAAATAATCTGAAATTTCTAATAACTGAAAAGTAATGACTAAACATCCTTTAGGTATCTGACACTATGGCTCTAGTTAATCACTTAACGATCTACTTCACCTATTTTTGATACTCGGAGTCATCTATGCATAAAAACAAATTGATATACGGTTCCAGCTTAACTTTAGGTAGATCTCTATAGCATTAACACAAGTCGCTGAATTTACCATAACTCTGGCATTGATCTATGAAAGCGGTCATTTACGACACCAGGAGTGTCGTCGGTTCGATTGCCAATGGCGAAGTCCACAAAACATATCCTTTGTTCCGAAGAGAACTTCACGTCACCGTTACTAGATCAGACGGTCGCTCAGTGATAAAAAATTCATCCACCTTGGTCAGCAGGATCATCTATCCAGCGCTCGGATTGTCTCAGTGAATTTCTGCTACTTATAGCCATATTCCATGTACACCACTAAGCACTTCAGATCTCTCGAGCTGGCTTTCGCAAGAATCTTTACCCGTTTGTAGGCTAGCACAAATAACCTTAACGGATGCTCTTTTCAGCGTCTTCTTCTTCTTTTTTTTTTTTTTTTTTTTTGGATATCAGCCAACGAAACTGCATTGTAGCAAAAGACGCATGCCTGTATGTAAACTCCATTGTAATTAGTACCAATTTCTAATCCACGTTTTTGGGAGTTGTTCGGCGTTACTGAACTTCTATAGTAAGCGTACGGTAATCTATGCGATTTGATGGATTTTATTTCAATACGCCCCGGTATGTTCATTAGTTCGGAGTCTTTTTATTGCAAGCAACATAGCAAAGTACGAGAACATTGTCATACAACCTCTACCTATTCATCTGGTCTTGAAGATACTCTATCTGAGGCACACAGAGGATCAGTGTGAACAAATCAGGGTTAAATAAAACTGATATCGCCTAAAAACGAACTGGAACAGTGAACTTTTGCTAGAGAGAGGAGCCAGCCAAATGAAGGACAGTTTCGAAACGTATTATAAATCATGTTAAATAAACGTTGAGTTATGTTATTTATTAAATCGATTGAAAGGGACAGGCGTTAATAAATCAAATCTAGGTAGATGTAGCTCACATAGTGGAGAGCGTTTGCTAGCAATCAAGCTAATGCTAGGATTCTACGCGGACTAGCCGGCTCAAGAAGATGAGCAAAGGAACCTCGATTCTAACCCTGCTTCGAATCAGTTTGTTTCATCGTAACATGCGTTCTCTTGAAACGATGTCCGATTTCATGGACGGTAGTTTAGCGCAAATAAAACGAGAGCCCCTCAGCAATAGGCGTAATAGGACAACTAACCAATTTCTAGTTTTCATTGATTTACCCTAAATTACGCACAAGGTATGTGGAAACAGAGCAGACTCTTGATGAAGTTCCCGTGCTGATACAAGAATAACTTGTAATGCCAAGAAGTAATCTCAAGTTGTCGTTTCAAACTAGAAAGGACCACTAAATAATTATCCTATATGTACTCAATGCATGCAAAATAATGTCTGTATACGACTGATCATCAAAGGTTGATGTATGTTATAAGATGAACAGTTGCTACAAGATGTCAGCCCGCTGTCACTATGTCAGTTCTCTTCAGTGACCGTGTAAGCGGGGCCAACTCTATTACAATAATTATGGTAGTCATTCAGACCTAATTTGTCTGTCGGCTGCCCTAGCGGCGTGCGGGCCACCCAGTAGGTTAGCTGTGATAGCACACAACTGTTATCGTTTAAATATGCATTCGTCGCTCACAGGTCGTTCCGTTTGACCCATTATTACGTAGACGTAAAAGAACGGTACGTACTGTCTTTTTGAGCATATTTATTGCTTGTTCGTATAAGTGTTCGACCGCGTCATTCGCTGCGTTACGCCTAGTAACGTTAAAGGTCCACAGTTTCCAAATTGGCCTAGTCTTGTAGAATGCTTCCATCCAGGTAAGTGTTCCACAATTTCTTGTATGTCATTTTCCAACTCCTCATAAAAAAGACGCTTATTGGTTTATGTGTGAGCAAAACATTCTTAGATTCATTTCTAATTTATTAAACCGTAAATGTTGTTTTTTTCCCTGATCACTGTAGCCTCGAATCCCGCCCAGATGTCTTTCCAACACAGACGGCCGACTACTTTTTTTTTTTTTTACTTTCAAAGCCTTCACTTTGAGATCTTTAGCGACTCTTGTCCTTCTCACTTGGCGTTGCTAGCGCACACCATCGCACTGAAATTTAGTACACAAAGACGACGGCTGCATCGTACGATGGTCATCAACCAATGCGCTAATGGATAATTCTTCAACTTGTTCTCTTATAGGCGTCATTTCATAAATTGTGACTTCTAACTTAACTAGCGTTTATGCTAGAATCATTATGTTTCAGACAAATAAAGCGCTATTTCGAGAATAGCTACTTATATTGTCTGTCCTTCAACTCGCAAATGCGTATGCTCTTATAGTTGAAAAATAAAGATTATGGCAGATCTGTTGTGGCAAAACAACCTATTTTCAAACTGCCCATGTCCGTACATCAATAACCCAATCCTCAGTTTTGACGTTGGCGGTCCGTTAATAACAGACGTATTAACAAAAATATTCGGTGGAAAAAAAGCTATTTTTAATGCTACTCCGATACGTCACTTTCGATATTTTGCTGGTTCCAGCTGTTTGATGGGTATCGTTAGACAGACGTGTCGGGAAGCATCAGCCCATAAATAAACACGATTTCATTTCTATGATTGTTGCAGAACGGCGCTCTGGCAATAGAGTAACGTTGTGCTCGTCATTTTCCGATCGTTCGACGCCACTGGATTAGTATACGTTCAATTTTTTCAGGCAATTTAGGCAACCAGGTCATGCTCTGCATTAGTGATATAGCTTTTATGTGTCTGATACGATACCGTGCTTACGTCAAGCGATAAAGATGGCTCCTTGGGTCAAGCTGCCGGTGGACGTAGAAGTTCTACGCTTGGCCTGTTTAACAGGCACTTTGGCAGAGCATCAAAGCTCAAACCTATGTTTTTGTTAGCCTTCTCATGATCATAAGGTTCTGGACTATAGTTTGTAATGAAGGCTTGTCACTCGCTGCATTTAGAACACCTACAAGGCTCCCTCGCACCGTGACGCCTCGTGTCGTAACGCGAGGCCGTCTTTTTAGACCCATTGTGGTGCTGGTTCTAGTTCTGTTAAATCTTCCCCACCTTCTATAGAGAAATCAAGCTAGGGCTCTTCTTTTAGACGCACAAGACCGTATGGTTAATCCTTGTACGATGCCGCCCGTTCCGAACGGTACTGGTCTGCTTCACTGTAGGCGTTGCTTGTGGCTGTCAGAATGAACTACATAATATTTACGAGCTATGTGTGACACCATACGTGTCGAACATTTATTCAGCTAGATTTCATTCATAGATTCGTCTTCGTGTATCACCTTGATGCAATGCGCAGTACAAGGAAGGATATCCTTACAGTACAATAAGTCTTTATCCTGTTCTGCTTCCAAATACAACAATGATAGTTGCCATGATAATAGAGCTTGTCTAGAAATGTTAAAAGTCCAGATAGGCCCTCTGGCAGTAGGTATATTTATGTTAGCTCTATAATTAATGTAAAATGTTCTAGCTTTGTTGTTGAACCGGTCTGTCCTTTATGTGAACGCTTTCCTATACATTTTTAGATAACTATAATATCGTAATAGCGGAAGCTATCCATTTACAAAAGAAGGACCATTTATTTTTCAGTGTATCTAACTAGCTTTATTACATGGGCAATATCATAGAAAAACTGAAGGTATCTCAATACGGGTATTATTTTATTGTTACGCATAGACTGGGTCGGAGAGCCAACAAAAGGTCGACAGCATCTAAGGAAAAAGCGCGTAACCTTGACAGAGTTAGCTTTGCATGAAGATGATTTGTTTTAGTACTTTGTTCCTAGCCCCAAGTAGTCACCAAATTCGTTTAAGCCAAACCATAAAACAATCACAGGTGTTTCTACCGCCGGGTCTGGCGATTTAACGGAAAGGCAAATCATCCTGAGAGACAAAATTTTTGCCCCTTCGTCGGTGATCAGCAGAGTGACTGTTTCTCTATGATAATTTCTTTGACCGATTTGCATAACAGTTGTTACCAAGATCCTCTACTTTATTCTTACAGAAAGTAAAACATTCAGCAGGAAATATGATGACTCGCCAGAATGACTAAGAATCAGTGCCAATTTAAAAAAAAATTATATTCTTTTTTTAGGGCAGATAATTTAGAATTACTGCATCAAAAACTTGACGGTACTTTCATGTTCTCTGCTTTATTCAACATGTGGATTAAACAGGATCACAATAACAAAAATTCAAATATTGAAACATTTAGTACGTAAATGAAAGGTCGTATATTTCAAGCTTGTAGTTACAGGTTTGGTGAAAAATCTAAAATGTATATATAGTAGGTAACTCAAATTGTAAAAAAAAAAATAATTGTGTGCTGTTTGTCGTAACAGACATATCTTGATTCGCTACTACGGTTAATGCCGGCCTAACGAAAGCACTCTTCATTATCGATAGGTTCGTTAAGGATTTGGTCCTGAACAAACTGTCCCTGTCAAAGAAATCTAAGAATATGTTAAAAAAGCTAGTTTATGGCACTTACGGTGTGCTCAGCTCCTTACCGTTGACAAATATACTACATCACTGAAGGCAGAAATGTACGTGACGGTCCAGGCAGCATACCCAAACGTTGTTTGGCCGGATCATAGCGTCATAAGCAGAGAAGCTCAGGGCCTGTATCAGGTATTGCTTGCGAACTCGGAAGAGCGCCCAACAAACGTGAAAATCCGTATGAAACTGCGAAAAAATACCATGTCCCACGATATTTGCAAACTTACTGCCGGAGGTGACGGGCCCTATTTCTCGCTCTGCTGGCCTCTTCATATAGCAAAAGCAGGATGGTCACCTCATAATCTTCTGAGAATGGCAATTCATTTACAACTTAAACGTAGCCGCGGCGCAAAAGGTCAACTCATAGAAATCCAAACTACGCTGCGCCTTATACGCCCCATGATGCTCATGAAGAAAAGAGACGGGACGGCGTGATTGTGTGTTGCCTGTCGCGGATTGAATGCCACATCACAAAGTGCGATACGTACAGTGCACTGACGACGCTACTCTCGCAGACTTCCACGATTTCAGTAAACCTAGACCTAATCAGTAAATCGTGGCAAATCAAAATACATTTAGATAGAAAGAAAAGAAGAAGCCTTCAAGCGAACTACCAGTTGGGGTGCTTACGATGGAGTATCGCCAATGCGCTTACCACCCTTCAGAGATCCGTGAGCGGATAGAGTCGTTAGGGCGGATTAGTTCTAAACGGCTCTTGTCTATCTTGGTGTTGGTGACCATTGACTCGCCGGTCCGCAACTCAAGGCTAAGAAACGTAGCTACGTAATCCAGGAGGTGATGATGCAATATCCGTGTCGTACGTATTCTTTCGAATATATTCAAAGGCAGCCGTCAGAGTGAGTATATAGCTGTAATATAGCCTGTCGAGAATTCTCGGTAGCGCTGGTGTAGAAATCACTTCAAGATAGTAACCAACAGCACTGGCCTGATTGAGGATTTACTCTTAGCCTGAATCGAAAGGGCTCGAGGCGGAACAGGTCATCACTTTGCAACGTACGAGGTTTCCAAGATCGCCGGTATTTACAAAACGTTGCAGCATATGTACGAACGTTTCCTTATAGGAAGCGCTCTTAGGTAGCGAAACAGGGATCTCGTAGCCAGTGCAGGGTCTGCTAACTACGGACCTGGAATCGCAGTTTTAAGCACACATGCTGTGTAGTACGTGTTTAGTACGATTACGGGGCTTGAATGGGTGGTCCCCAGTCGTCCCGAAACATTGTTTAACTGACGACAAAGCGTTTGCTCTCTCCTCAGCAGAGTTTTCTATTTATTCGAAATTTTACTTGATGACATACCATCTGATATAAAGGACGCGTAGAGCATTACTCCTGGATAGGGATTTACATACAATAGAGTTAAAGAAATGCCGCGATCATGGCTGACAACGCGACCTGTTTTACATGGCGTGAGTTAACTGTTACCTTAGAGAATACAATGTGGAACACATTCACGAACCTGTTGGGCATCCTCGACGTAACGAATGCAGGGTTCAGGTAAAGCAAGACGTCGTTTGGCCCGCTTTTCGGCCACCATATTGTGTTGTGCGGAGAGCCCTTTCTGGGTGTAGGGACGTCAAGAGCTGAAGTGGCGAGAAATCGTCGGTGTGCAAACCACCGGCACGACTTTTCGCTACGGATTAATGGTAAGAGGTGAAAAAACATCTTAAGTAGGAAATATCCGTCCTGCGGAGATTTAAATACGCAACTCCTTGCGGAAATTGCTCCAGAAATAGCCATTTCTGTGGGCTTTTTACTATTACTAGCGGAATGGCACCATACAGCTATCAAGTTCCACATCTCGAGGACGTCAGCCGACCTTGACCGCGAAGGATGTACGGTCGTATGCTGCGGAACGTACCCCGGTAGCGCGACCAAATGCAAAGTTACGCTACAGTATCATTCTTATGTAAAGGTGACCTTGATCAGTGTATAAGGGTATACATTTTTTATTTCCGACTCCTGGCCCAAGGTGCCCTGTAGTTTTCGGCTTTGGTGTCTCTTTTTGGACATTAACGCAGGAGCCTTGAGCTTCGTAACCATGCGGCCTTTGCGCATGTCCTTCCAACATCGTTCTCATGTACAAGCATTATTTGTTCTCGTGTGCCGCTCAAGATGGTCCTTTGACGGTCGCAAGTTCCAGGCAACTTTCGTTAAAAAGAAATCCCGCAAAAGTATTTTGCGTGTACGTCAAGATTCAAACACGGAACGTCTTTATAGCGATACCGATCCCACGTTAGTAACCATTTGGAGATCTGGTGCCGAGTAAGTGGTATTCGTATTTCGCATATACGCGATAATACATAACTAACGGAAAATGTGCTTTATAGAATATAGACAATACCAAATAGTCGGAGCTATCCTTATTTACCGTTTCAATGTTTTCTTCCCCTTGAATAGAGATTTAGGTATCTCGTCGTGTACATATATTCATTTTTCAAGATTCGTACCATTTTAATGTGATAATGTAATATCCAATATAATAATGCTCGAAACGCTTTACAGGTGAAGTCCCGGCGGGTCTTGATCAATACGAACCGGCCAAACAAGTAACGTATGGCTAGCAACGTCAGTCTAACTGGCCTTCGAATCAAGTACCTCTCGCGATAGTGAGACGCTTCAAACGTTGCTACAGGTGCAAGGGCCTAAAAGCGGCACGATTTGTAGGGTTTTAGAACAATCCTACAAATCGTGATCCTACAAACGCGCCGAAAAAAAAGTTCTAGTAACCAGCATAAACGTAATCAGATCAATCAAAATAGTTTTTTAGGAAATTTATCACCTAATTAGCAGCGATTTAACCAAATCGAGGACGTCGATTTGAACCCGTGGCCATCTAGCAGTGCTAGCTCATTCGCCTACATTCGCATAATTCGATCGTGCGCCTAACTAACATCATATGGAATAGTATTGAACTTATAACTGTCGATTTTAAGGGTCCGATCATGTATGATACATGCCAATATTAGATAGTATATTACTATTATTTGGAAGGTTCGCTAAATTTTCTTCACTTGGTTATTTAGAAATTTGTTTAGATATTTGTTGGGCTTTAATCGTCCCAATAGGTACGTTTCTTAGCTTAGGCTGAATCAGCTTAGGGCTTGAAAAATTCATGAATTATGTAAAAGTTCTGCGCGTTTTTCTTTCGAATCGCTCGTTTTACTAATAGATGACATTGTAAATCAGTATCGAGGTGGTCAAACTTAGATACTAAATGTGTAAGTGGACGCCGTCTGTGTTAGTTCGGTATTTCTTTAGGACTTTGCATAGAACTTTGCCGTTTAACCATGTCGACTGCTGTGTTATTTGAAATAAAACAGGCAATACGTTAATTGTTTTTTTTTGTGCATTCTGTTTAACGCTTTTTGAATATTTGCACAGTAGCGTTCGCCGTTGTTTGCTTCGAAAGTTCTTGCTGACGCGGAGGGGACGGGGTTCAAGAAAAGACCCGGGAGCAGCTAGACTGCCATTGCGCCTCTTTTGGAGATATCTCTACCAAGTAAAGTAACGCGGTTATTTGTTTAATTGCCGATATCAGAAGCATATCCGACTAGCTCTATGGTAATTCGAAGGCTAAATAATAGCAACGCATTATCACTTCTACTTTAATTTACTACAAACTCACTGAGCCAGTCAGTGTTTTTGGATAGAGTTCGGTTGTTTTCTTTCAGCTAATGCTATTCGGTTCCCGTAAAATATTCGTCTACACAATTTATTTCAAAGATGGTCCTGAGGGGTTCGAATACGAAGAGTGGAAACGTCCTGTTTAAACACTCACCCGTACTACACCCGTTCAAAAGAAACCTCGTCAAAGAATTTTCTCATCTATCATATTTATCACATCATGTCTCGCACGTAGCGCCATTCAACTAGAACGGATTTACCTCTGCATTAATATACTAGTAAAATTATCTGAGACACAATAGGAACGTATGCATAACGGGTGAACCTGTAACAAGGGTTGGCCGTCGTGCTTTTCAAGCATTACTTTTCTCAGCGTATGAGTTTTGTTCATCATTTTGTTAATTATTCATAAACGCTCAGGCCTGAGCGCGCTCAGGCTTTATCAGCCATCACTTTTTTCGCACGCAAAACGTACTCATCATCCGCGCGTTCATCGTTGACCAAACCGCCGACTGCATCTGGCCGACGGCCAACGGCCAACCGGCTCGTACGACGGATTTCGAACATTGGTATTTATGTTAAATTAACACTAGTGAAGTAGCGGAAACAGGATTACTGCCGTTGCTGCATCGGTGTTGTGCGGCCGACGGCGTCACGTTGGTGTTAGAGCTACAGGAGATTGTATGAAGTGACATCGAGCGTCGTGGGGAGGTCGAGAACATTTTCTCGCCGAGAACGCCCCTATCCCCTTCCCTATAGGAGAACGAGTCTTCCCGTTATACACGCAGCGTACCCCCTCCCCCTTCGCCTAGCTCAGTTTAGCGCAATGCCCCAGCCAATTGCACGGATGCTTCATTAGGTGTCTGGGCCAATCGCGTAGCTGGGGGGCGGGCCTCTCGCTTGGCTCCGCCTTCGGCACACGCCACACTCCAACTGGCGCTCCATAGAAGAAGAAAAAGAAGAAGCGTTAGGCAGCTAAAGAGCAGCTCTAAGCGGCCAACATTGATGGGTGTTGTTGAATTCCGATTGAATCTTGATCTCAATTTTTGCTGCGACCCGATTTGCGATCGAGGTGTCTTCTACTGGCTAGATTCATATGTTTCACTGTCCGTGGTCAGAGTGCGGTGATTTTCGTGCCTCTTTTACCATAGTGAATGTAACCAGGAGGCCAGCGAGACGGCAAACGTCCAATGTAGGAGTGCGGAGCGAGTTGTTACAGTTTGTATTTAGTAGTCTTCCAGACATTTCCCGAAAGCGTGTTAGTGCCCCATAACAACGGCCACTTGCTCCTTACAAAGTGTCTTCCCTTGTTATTGCCCTTAGCTAGAAAAGACGCGGTCTATGCGTTGATGTCACTGGGCCTCTGGAACGGCAACTTGATGATGAGATAAAGCGATTCAACACTACGACGAGATAGGAACATTGCCTCAAAGAGAAAAAGCGTCTTGTGCGTCTCTTTAGAAACTAATTCGGTTTGCCACTGTCTGTCAGGATACTTTCGAAGCGTGTAGAAGTTCGTCATTGCCAGTCACGAGGGACGTGAATTGAGTAGAAGAGACTGCCTGGGCAAGTGCCGCTAGAACATATAGCATACGGCAGTGCACATGTAAAAATTTCTGTTTGCCTACTGATACCTAGCTAGCTCAAGTCGTCCTACGGAGACATGGCGTTAATACCACTGTAGAAGGACGAGGAAATAACCCGGACCAACAGACTCTGTTCATGACGGCGGTGTTTTACATTAATGCGACATGGTTTGCATGAGGATTTACTAATTGAACATAGAGCACGTTGATTTAAACGATACGAGTTTGAAACGATGGGAGATCACTGATAGCTCTGTGTCATGTATTAAGATCAGTGCTCAGTTCCGGAACAAACGTGATACTTTCGGACTGTCTCTAATACAGTTGGACTAGGACACGTCGATGACCAAACTCTGTCCGATACTCCAGGGTCACCTCTCAGAGAGTTGCAAACCTTCGTCTACTGCAAGATCTGTGTGTTCCAAATACTACTAATTTTGAAATACATCAGTGGTCGAGTAACAACATCGCGAAGGTTGCACATTCAGGGCCTATCAGGCGCCACGAAATTTCGATACCAATGATGCTTGGTATAAGTGGATTCTCGCCCGCGGGGGGCGGTGTCAAAACAAGTGGCCCCAGTCCTGCTGTGAGCAGTGGTTTGTACTGCGGCGGAGCCGAACTGGCTGCTCGAGATCCCCGGAACCTCCGTGAGGATATAGCGATTGCCCCTTTAGCGCTGCCTCTCTCAGGCCATGGTACACCACTTGGCCTAAACGGAGCAACGCCATTATCAGCCGCACATTTAGCAGCTTCAGCCGGAATTGTAAGCATGGTACAAGGCGGTGGAGTCCACAATCCGCATCTAAGCAATGTTGAGTCTAGTGATGATAACAGGTGGGTTCAATTGGCAGGCCGCGCGTTGACAACAATGTTCGTTGTAAAAATCAGTACTAATTTGCGCAGCACCTCTGTTTTTGTGCATATATCATACTGAATAAATTTTAGAATCGTAATCGCTTCCTGAAGTAAATACTGTCTAGATACGACGAGGAGTTGAATTGTCCGATAGTTACCGAGCGTGCATTTTATTGCTTGAATATCTTCAATGTAGCTTCTAAACGTTCCCACACGATCAGCTATGAAGGTTCCATCTACAGTCAAGGAACCAAAATGATAGGACTTTTGCGCGTGTAGAATAGAGGCCTTATTTGTTCGTTACCGATCGCTTTCATTTCATCTGCTCCACATAAAAGACATCCTGATTTGAGCATTGACTAGAAGACTAGTGGACGATTTTGTATCTCAGTCCAGTAGAATGTTGAACCGCTGATGCGAATTCAAATGGTAACGTGGAGGATTTATCGATGCGTGTAGTATACATAACGACACATACACATCTGTAAAACGTCAACAGAATAACATAATTATCTGATATCGTTCCTGTAAACGTATTTACATTTGTGCCAAAGTCGCGTTGGATCCAAATGGAGAACTATTATGGACAAAGTGCCTCATAAGTAAGCATATGTTCCCACTGGACGTTTCTGCGAAGAAATCGAACGAGAGGCTCGTTTTATTTGTCCATACGATCGCTGGTCAATAAGCGAAAAAAAAAAAAAAAAGAAACGCGTTATTAACAATTTCTACGAGCAAAAAATGTTCACAACTTGAAATATATATATATATATTCGATCAAGTAATCATGGTCTTCCTCGTTATTGGATCAGCTCAGTGGCATACAGAATGATCCTCATTGAAGCTTGTCATCGCTGATTTAATGCGCTTTTAATGACCGGAACAACTTAGGCGACGTTCAGAGGGAGAGCGTGTTGCCAGGTTCCCGTCCTGTGGCCAGCTCGTGCCCAGATACGCTGAAGACCTGCTCTCACTTTGGTTTCTTACAGCTGAGGGCTTCTCCACTATCAGCGATCTCGAGAGGCTCGAGATCCGGAATCGCAATGAAGTAGAGGAGGGGTTAACAATGACCGATTGTTGCTGTACTGTGCTGTTATCTATATTCGTCCTCAGATAACCTGTTCCCCCAACAGGTCCGTTGTCTTCGATTGTAATCTCCGATCTTCTATCTCGTCGACGCCAATGTTCGCTCGTTATTGTTGATGCTATTATTACTATTATTATTATTATTCTCTTTCAGCAGATAAAAGAGCTAGCTGGGCGATACCGAGCGAACAGATTTCATCGGGAGATCCTTATCGTAGGCGGAGCGCAACAATGGTGGCACCAAGCGGACTTTAGACGTAGGCTCCGTTAGTGTAGGGCCTCTGGAATCTTCGATTGTCCTAGTTGTAGTTAATCTGACTAATATGCATATATCTACCGATAGCAATAGCTATCAGGAACACCGCAGAGAGACCATTGAGCTTCCCATTCGAACTTAGCATCAATGGAAAAAGACCGCCAGATGTTGCATGTAGAGGATACGTGCATACTGACTGTCTGTGTAGACCGTCACGTTACGCTTGCAGTAGCGTCTCTTCAGTGATGACCTTCGTCTGAGTACGCATGGAGCATATTTGTTACTGGTTTCGCTGGCCGAAAAAGTCGTTTCCATGACAGTGGTTGTCATCGCCAATGAAGCCGAGTAGAGTGTCTAACGATGGCACCTGTCGAGCGTGAACCGAGGCGAAATACTTCTACTTAGCAGACTGATTGAACATGGCAATGATTGCAACACGGAAAAAAGCAGTCATTTTTCAGTCTGATCGGCGTAATCGCTAGACGACATCACTCAAACGTGAACAAATTGAAATGACTATAGATGCTATCTGCCATCATGTAATCTGAGATAGTTGATGACAGAATGCGGTACCGACCCGCTTGAAAATGTCTGCAGGTGATACGTAGGCGTTGGTGGCTTGAAACATACCTTTGATATAAAATGTATGTTTAATGTAAATTAATAATGGTCTATTAGTGGGATCATTCATTTAGATGGCCGTATGTAGCGGTTAACCCTTGCGAATTTTCTGGGCTCGTTCATTGAAATTCAGACATCGTTCGATTATACCAAACGGGATGTCTGACTGATGACTTTCATAGAGCGTTATTAGCGCTGAAGAAGGTGGGACACTACTATCGATTCTGCCCCGTCTGATTAATGCTTGTAGGCATTGTTCTTGAATGATCAGACTGATGACGACCGCTGTTTCTGTTGCTAATCACTGAACTAGATGTTTATTGTTTACGAATAGTAATGAGACGCGTTTCAGCGTCCATAGAAAACGCACGTGTCGTTATTGTGGACAATCGACGAATTTCAGCTTTAGCTAGAAAGGCTCTTCAGGTTTTTTACTGTGCCTCTTTCCGCCATAGCGAGACCAGAGCCAATATGGACCGTCATTGACATTATTGTATCACTACATCGAGAAAAATTCATTTGAAAAAAGCAGACAGCTATCTCTTGCCATGATTAGCTAGTCTCAGCAGTGTCTCACAGCCTTTTATACGATCGACACCATGTAAACGATTTGTACAAGTAACGACAAATGGTCACAGAGCCCGGAAAATATTGCCGAAGCAAGTGTACCATTGCCATGCATTGTAAAATGAAGCCATTTCAAAGCTCTAGTGTGAAAAAGCTATTCAAAGGAAGTGTTAACCATCGTGGATACAGGTTGGCTTTAAGTAAGGAAACTCTTTAGTACTCGAATACAAATATACGCCGAGACCGTACGGCAGCATCGTACAGCTGGTTCTAGTAATTATCACTCACACAGGGCCACAAGTGAGCCCTATCAGAATTCTGAGACTTTTTCATCCTTCGCAACCCTTTTTTGTGACGACTCCCTGCACGCATTACCACTAGAAACCACCGAAAAAAAGTAAACATCAAAAAGAAGAGCCTTTTTCTGTTGACGATGAGGTTGATTTGGAAGAGTTACGAACCCAGCCCACCGAAAGCTGACGTTCCCGCTAAGGCCACAAAAGTACAAAAACGTGTCTTCGTTTAACGATACCATTTGAATCGCCATTGATGTATGTTTGATCGCGTGCATCCGGGGCAATAATATAGTCGATATTAACAAAAGAAAAGTAGATTCATGTAATTCAAATCATAGGCGGGTTTTATGACGTATGAAAAAGCTACCTATGCAATTGAGTTCAGATTCCATATACGTACTTCATACGGATCTTGCGGAATATGTCTAGTTCTTATTTCCTTACGTTGGCCGCAGTCCTGTATTAGAATCCATAATCGGTTCCCTGTTAGTTCCTCGAATGCGTACTGCTATTGTACATCGTATTACTCATTCCACCGAAACAGCTCTAACGAAACAGCCAGTGTTCGAAATTTCTGGATCTCTCGCTTCACAAGTTAGGAACTGTGTCTTCTTAGACAGACCTTTTCGACCCCATCATCCACCCTCCCCGTCCGTTCTCTCCGTGTCTTGTTATTCTTTCCAGTGCTGATAAAGCTACCTTTTTTTTTGAAGCCCCACGTTGGCGAGTTAGAGTTGGGAAAGAAGGATTCATAAAGAGCAAAAGGTTTAGAGTCGAGGGCGGTGTGCTCGCATGCCGCGGGCGGGGGAACAAGTAGCGAGGATCTAGTGGACGCTGCAGCAATACTGACGGCATATGGTGCTTGTTATAGTCCAGCTCCTCGACGTGGTTTTAAGCTGGGTTAGAAACGGGTCCTTCTGCCTCTATATATTCGGCAACACGGATCGAATTCGTGTACGCGATGTGGTCCAACGAATTTCAAAAGAAACGAGATAAACAAGGAAATTTCCGCATTTCCACTTCTAAAATGCTCCAGTTTTAGATGCATGTGTTCCCTCGTTACGACGAATAGAGTGCCCCTAGATGCGCACTGGTGTCCAGTAGTGAGAAGAGAGATTTCCACGTCGAGTCGTAGAAGAAAGAGGACTCTGAGATCTCTGTAGCATTGATAACTACCCCTCATTCTAGTGGCGGGGTGCGCTGCTTGTTGTAAAGTAGATCGTACATCTGTAACGCATGTTAGCACCAAATTCCCAAACATCCGCCTTCCAAACAGCTGTCTTTTTTCACGAGCTGCTATCTTCAATGATTGCGCTTCTTACTGCACATTACTCTCTACTATACGGACGAGATGTAGGATTTCAATAACAGAAATGAATAATCTACACCTTCAACAAGGGGTCGAATCTTTGCGGATTCTCGGTTGTATGCATTCGTGTCTCACGACGTTGTTTGGCCAGACAACGCATCGATGAAAATCGTCGGCATACTAGACAGATTCGTTCGATGCCTATCCTTCCAGAAGTAATGAATTTACTAGCTGAAAAAAAGCTTGATACTAAACTTAAGAATTAGATAATTCGGGCAAGCAGGTCCACAACAAACGTGTTATGGGCGCGCGCGGGGACATACTCACTGTGTATAGACTAGCTAGTTTTCCATAATCTACAGAAGCGGGCAACAATTTGCCACATTTTCGTTATATTCTTGTGCTCGTTAACGGAAAATATCTATTATTCTATATAATGATAGTAATAAAACATATCGTATGTTTACCCTGACTTTCAGCTCGAGCCACGGTCAATCGGATTACTTCGAATTGGAGTCAAATACACAATTCGGTATGCCCATAAGTACAGGAGCATTAAGCTTAGCTGGGCCGCTTTCCGTTCACAACGTCACCAACATTGAGTCAACGCTAGAAAGTCACAATGGCACGACCGCTGATCAGAGCGACGATATAGTTGAAATTAAACATTCGGTAGGTTTGCTTTTTTTTTTTTTTTTTGTAGGAAAAAAAATCACATAGATCTAAGTATTTGTATGATGCTGAACCGCCTATATCTGGGAATATAGGGGGAGCGGGGCTAGAAACCTTGAGAAGAACAATGGTGACGTGGGCACGCTTTTCCAGCTTATAGTAATTTAATGTAGATTAGTGAGCTTTTACATTTGTTGCTATTCATGAGGTTATCACTCGTCAGCGCAGCGTCCATCATCGACGGGCCCGAAGGTTACTATAACGGGTCTTTTACGAAAGTGTTTCTAGTTATTTTGCCTTGAGATAGAAAACTAAATGCAGAAAGGGCAAAAGCAGGCGACCGGAAGCGGATTTCTCGATTGCAGAACCAACTGCAGAGGGCAGATAGTCCGAGCGGATTTTCGGACACACCCAGCCTAAGCAGTAGAATCATAGTGTCGTTGTGATTTTGCAATTCAACTTAGAATGACGAAGGAAAAAATTCATCGAACCGCCTTCGGGCATTGATACAACGTTTTTCGAAGCCATCTTATACTCTGTGGATTTTATATTAAAAACACGCGTTTGTTCCGTATGCTCGTTACGAATCTGTCAATGTGGCGCGATATTGCGCGCTGAAACAAAACGTTTCATCTATTCTGGATGAGATACGATACGCTGGCTTAAACCTGTTTATTAAGAATTTGAAAGTACAACAAATCTAGTCTACGATAAAAATCCGCCCACGAAAATAGTGTGTTTTTAAATCGATGCAAAGCTTTCGAATGGGCCAATGCGAAAGGAACACAGGCTTTAGGTTGAACAACAAACTGACTACAACGTAGTTTTGCCTCCTTCATCTCCGACCACGTGTTCAGTGGGAGATAACGAGGCCAACTTCTAACACTTCATTTTACAATTATTACCGGCGAAAACGCTCGTCGAGTTGGCTCACTGGCGACCTGCCAACAATGGATAAAATCTACCTATTGGGTTTGGTACCAGTTCATCGGCCATGATCTGTTCCACATGTACATTCATATAATGATCGATAATAAGAAACAACTGCTCGTACCATTCCTGTTCTACCCTATGCTACGGCTCTCACTCAAGGGCGGCGTGACCGATCAATCAGTTAAATTGTAAATCGTCTGCATTAACGAAAAATAAGCTGTTATCGGTTGTGCTGTTGTCATGCGGATGCCAACATTCACCTGTTGCTGTTGTTGGCGCTGGTGGCAGCGACATAAAAAGATATTGTTTATACTGTCGCGCTGCTGACGCCACTCCTGCTGGCTCGTATAAATTGTGTACATTCATTTGAATAAACATGAATGCGTACAACAAATGTCTCGTATAATGGCTCAGCTTTTTCCACCCTCCTCTGTTCTGATGAAATAAGGAAACACATAGACGATAGTTCTGTTCCATTCGGATTGTGTTATGGCCTTATTCCACTCGCGGTATTGTCGTTAGCTTCGTCGTTGTCCTGATTGTTGTTAACTGTGCCGTCGACGCACACTTCGAGCTGTTGTATTACCGCAAAAGGGCGTGACTCAGGCTCGCTATGTCTGTCGCCGTTGTTCGCTCCGTTCGGATCGGAGCTGTATGATTTGAGATGATTGCTGCAGTTACGCGGTTCCGTTGCGGATCTCTGATCACGCGGAGCTTTGTGGTTTGCTTGCTGTAGAGGGAAGGTACATTCTAGAGAGGGGCCCAACGCATACGATGACATGCATATGCACATGTATGTACGTGCACAGATAACGAATATGATGACAACGATAACCACTAATCACTCGCCTAATCATAAATGAAAGATAGAGACTACAAAAGGAGGAGGAAGAAGAAGAAGAAGAAGAAACAGTTCTGTAACTTTTCCTCGTTGAAGCGGCTGTGTTATCACAGCCGCTGCCGCTGTCGTCGTCGTCGTCGTTCTCTTCACTCCAGTCGTTTATGCCGTTGTCGCGCACTGTTTCTCCGATTATTGTAGCTATGGTGACAATCGTCGGATCTGCCCGAATCGTTCTTCTTTCTGGCGAAAATCATAGCCGCAACACCATTACGTATGGCATAGATAATGTATCTTAGACGAATAAGCATCAGCTTTTTAGAATAAGTGAAGACGAGTACTATCACCGTTGTGACAGACCGGATCGGGTGTGAGTGTTACTTTACTGGTGATATTTGCACGACTGTTAAGCCGTCGGCTAACTCCCGGGTACAAAAGATAGATAGCTGGATAGAAACGGGGCTGGAACATGATGGGGATGATGAGCAAGATCAAGCTCATATATTGAATGTCATCTCCGATACAATGGTAACAACAAGGTAACTGACGTTGAAAACGAGTATCGTTTCTATTTAAGTAGTTGTTCGGATGACTCGTGTTTTCAGGCAGGTGGGATTTGATGAAACAACCGTAATAATACGGGAAATGTTGCATCTTTTACACATAAATTACATATTTTACTATGACAAAGCGTAGTCGCGTTCTCTGCGTCTATATATCGATGCTTCACAAATCGCTTTTATTAAATGAGTATGGCAACACTGGTACATCGTCGTACGTTGCACATATATACATATATATATATATATATAAGACGCCTAGTACCACTAGATATTTCGAGCTTTGTGTCTGCTACTTGAGCTATTAGGCAATTCGTCAGACGGCTGGCTCCAAGTACAAAACGAAATGTGTTTACGTCCGGATTCGAACCTAGACTATTACGTCTGGGTTCGAATCTGGACGTATATAGGACGAATGTAATATGTAAACACGTCTCACATTACTACACATAGCGATCTTTCTTGCTCCTTGATGCGTCCTTTTCCCAAGTTTGTAACATTAATTAAGGCTATAACGACGCTTTTGGGCTCTTCGTCAAAAATGTTTAAATATCGTCGTTGCGCCCCTGAAGCTGTTATTGCAATAGAAAATTTTCATCATATGCAAAATCAAAGAGACTATCGATACTTATCAAATCTAGCAATGGAAATACTTGTCCACTTTCAGCAAACGTTTGTTCAAAATGGCTCCCCTTTGTCGCACCACGGTAGCCACCAACGAGACTTCGGCCACTCGCCGATTCCCGCCTGTACTGGGCGTAAACGAATGGTCTTCACGCTAGAACAGGTAAGCGCCCATTGCATGCACATGATGGCCTCACGACGTCATCTAGAGAAAATAATCAACAATCGATATTTAAACAGCGTTTTGATCGCTATAGCTTCTGCCACATTATCGAGGCCACATTATCAACGATACTTCAGCTAGCAGCCGAATAGATAAGTGACTGGTCATTATCCCTCTCATTGACCAAATCAGCTAACAGCCAAAGCAGGGAATAGTAGTAGATGAAATCCGCGCAAAAAGATTAAGGGACCTCTTCTCTTTTAACAGGTGGCGTGTCTTTGTGAAGTGCTTCAGCAGTCGGGCAATTTAGATCGTCTGTCTTCGTTTATTTGGTACGTAGGGAGAGCACGAATATGTGTTTTTGCCACGGTTTGTTTGCTATAACGCTTATCTGACGTATCATATGTAGCTTTTCTATCGTAACTTATCAGCAGAAAAAAATTCCTTTGCCTTTTGTTCGTTACTACATGTTGTGTTCAAGTTGATAGACAGTCCGACAAGTAGGCCCAAAGTGTCACGACACGTCGATGGTAAATCCTTTTTCTTTCATCTACCAGGAGTCTTCCCGGAACAGAAGAATTTCAAAGCAGTGAACCTGTTCTTCGTGCGAAGGCCATCGTGGCATTTCGGAAGTGAGTTGTTATCGGACCTTCTACATAAGTCCTATTGTATGATAGGAACGAGATCGTTTTGAAAGCTATACTGCGTCAAAACTCTTTTGACCTTTCTTATAATAGTGACTCGCAGCAACATGGTTAGCATAGGGAGAACATAATATATAGACTCTAGTTGACTCAAACCTCCCAGCCACAGCGCATCATGTCCATGATCTTTCTAGTATCTAACATAAAGCGAGCGGTGTCAGTCGATTCAGAATCCACCCACAGCCGATTCAAGATAGGAAATTGCTTATTTTCTATCCGGATTACATTTCATTTGCTACTTTTATCTCGGAACTAAAATTTAGCCCTAAGGCAAAAGTCGCGTATTCTCATGTTGGGGCCAGTATCAGATAACTTTAGGATAAGCTTAATTTCAATCGATGCAAACTTTTCTTATTCAATAGAGTCACACACAACTACAATTACCCATGTCGAGACAGGGACTTTATTACCTGCCTTTATGAGAACCGCATGCGTTTCTTTGCAACTTTATTCCGTTAAGTTAAACTGCCCCTGACGGCCACTTGTTGTTGCACAGGTGTTCACCAGTCAACAAGCCTATCTAGAATCTGGCGGCAAAAAACTTCTACTCAACTATCAGATGATCTAAGAAAAAAAATATAAATTATAAACTAAGTAATTCTATAAACAATAACACCTAAAAAGGCCTGGTGATTTTTATTCTGTTTCATCAGGTCTATTATCGTCCGTTACTAACTAGGCTCTTTAACGGCACGCCGCCTAAACGTTAAGACCCCAATTGCTCTTTGCATTTTAGTGCTTAAGGACGCATATTATTTATCGAAAGCCTGAAAAAAAAGAGCAAACCTGCTTATTATTTGAATGATTTAAGGGAACATTACAAAGATATGTATTCGATTCTGGAAGGACACTCGTTCCACGCAAAGCATCACGACGAACTTCAGAGAATGTGGTTCGCGGCACACTACAGGTTAGCTGAATAACATAGAAAGATTATTGCGGCATGTCACTGGTCCTAATAATTTAACCCTTAAAGGTCCATCTAAAATTTTGAACTGTCCCAGAAACAGTAACTTTACAGCTCTTAAGTATGTTTTTCATTATTTTCTAAAATAGATGTTTATAATCTGCAATCCGACAGCCGAGCATGAATTTTTGTTGTGGAACCTATTTTGTACAGCGTGCGGTGACTAGAAAGTTCAACGGGCTTACACAATAATCTCTTAAAAAAAAATCTAATATTCATATAGGAATTGATAGATAATCTGTGATTGATTACGACGTCAATAATTCTTTACTATTATTCAATTGGCGGTTGATCGTCGACCCAATTAATTACAGAGAAGCGGAAAAGGTTCGGGGGCGGAAGCTTGGCGCGGTGGATAAGTATCGAATTAGACGGAAGTTTCCTCTACCGAAGACGATCTGGGATGGAGAAGACACTGTTTACTGCTTCAAGGAAAAAAGTCGTCACGCGCTTAAAGAATGTTATAAAATGAATAGGTCAGTGTATTTAAGTTTTTCAAATTGCAGTACTGGTAGAGTACTGGTGTAGTGGATATACACAAGGCAGAAGCAGTAGGGTTTTCCACAAAAAACACCGAAGCTAACTTACTTCACCCACGATGAAGGTACCCGACCCCGGATGAGAAGCGAACACTCGCAGAGAAGACGGGTTTATCGCTCACTCAGATCTCAAACTGGTTCAAGAACAGGAGACAACGAGACCGCACGCCACACGGACACTCCAGGCCGTAAGTAACACTTTCTATTTTATTGGAACGCGGTAAATTGTAAAATTAAATTCCTCTTGTCCCTTTAAAAAATTACAAACTCCATTTAAAATGGTATACATAAACTCGAAAGGGCCCTATTTTATCAAACATGGTGATAATAATAATAATGATAAACGCAACAACATGCACGTATACGTGATTTCCCCCAGAATGTCTTCGATTTAATCAGAGGCGAGCCGACATTACAGCTCCGAGCAGCCGCTAGCCAAACACACGTTGAAGTATCTCGTCGCTATCAACCTCATGATCTGTTAGTAAGAGACTGCAACTTCTGCGGAAACATTTTGAGGATATTGTCTCTTGTTGAACGCAGATCCTTTTTATACGTATTTTGTGATATGGAAGGCGCAAAGAACGACAATTTTTATGTAATTTCAATCTGCTAAATGTTTTTCCCTTTCTTTCTTTTTCCTTCTACCTTTTTAAGCTACCTCATACGGCCTATATAGGCTCCCATCAGCCGATTTTTGACTCGCTTGTCCTGAATGTCTAACAGTAGTAGAATGTCAAAAGAAGTTTCAATTAATCAAATAGCCATGCGGTTTTCTCCATTCAACTCGACGTTCGCTTCTTGCGAAACAGCGAGGTAGATAAAATGAGCCTTGCTCTAGGCCCAACTGTGAGCCCGCATTTGGCGGTGCATCCTCCCGGAAAGTTGAAGTCGGCCCTTTGTGAATAGAACACGAATTACAGAAGCTTTTGAAGAGCAACAGCAACATCATCGTCTCCACTGTTCTTATTCATGTTGATGATGATGGTAGGCCCGATAACTGCATGAGAACAAGAATCGTAGTACTGCTATTCGCGTTGTCATCGTTGGCGGCCCCACTTCAACCAGTTTGAGTGACATGTCGCCCGTGGACCAAAAGATGATCACCCCTCACTTCCATGTCGGTAGTTGTCGGCTACCGGTCCGTGCGTCGATTTCGACATATTGACAGGAACTTCAACGCTGAACTGAGCACCTTGGCTAGAGAAATCGATTAGGCTTTGCTGATATACACATTTTGTGCTAGTATGTTTCGTGTAGAACGATCTCGCCATAAACCCTGAGCCAATATAGAAGGGTTAGAACCTCTTCTCCTCGTTAGCCTGAGACGTAGAGAAGCCTGATTGGGGTTGCTCGCTTCATTACTTGAACCGAAGTCGAACACACACAAATGATCTGATAAAATTTTATAAACCTCTTCGTCCGAATGATCGCTCTATTGTGTCCCGATTGTATACCCCGCTGTAAAATTATCCAGCTGTTTTTTTTTTTGAATAGTAATCCCGAATTTCTTATAGCTTATTACACTTTGGACTTAGCGCGTCGCTAACTTGTTATCCAATGTTAACTAGACATACTATCATGAACATATTCCGTTTCTGCAGTGAATCAACTCAGGGACAGGAACATGCGGAAAAAAGTTATTTTTAATCCAATCTATTTGTTGACCAAGTTGATGCCCATTATCCTTGTTTATGCCCATCCTATGTCGTCCTGAGTTCGGCGATACTTTATTTCATCGTATGAACAAGGTATCGGGTAATTCTAACAGAATTTATAGCCAAAACGCGATTGACGATTGTAATCCTCCATTTTATCCAGGCTGCAAACGTTGTACAACGACAAATCACAGTTTCTTCGCATCGAACTCTTCTATCAGTGAGAGTAGACCTTCCCGTTTCGAACGTTCCTTTGCGAGACGATCTGCAAAACGCAATTAACTGCATTGCTTGAATGAGGTCATCTGCCAATTTACGTGACATAGTCTACGCTACGTTTTTTTTTTAGTTTATCTACGACAAAAACAGGGTCCTTTGGGAATTACCCAGCGCAACTGGCAAGATGCACGCTATTATCTTGCTGACACACTTATTGTTTTTCTGACTCGCTACCTTCACACTCAGGAGGTTTCGGGTTAAATCCTTAGACCTTTAGTTTTTTCGGTTGCTTATTCATTTCAAGTAAAATATATTGAAATCCAGAGGGCACGATTGGCACAGGTGGCGAGAAAGGAGCAATGAGTTTGTGCAAACGCTAAAAAACAGTTGCATATTCCTCTACAATATATAGGACCATATTTGTTTACCTAATTCACAGGTAAATAGCTGAAACGCTGAGAAGTACACTGGAGATCCTCTCTCTCTGTTGGTGTAATTTAAACTCTACTATATGGCTGTGCTCGTACTCAGCACTGTGAGTCAAAAGAATAATTCACGCAAATGGTATAACCCTTATTACCGTTAGTGCTTACTGTAATCATCGAAGATCAGACAGGATGTCGCCATTTACCGAGTGAACCATCAATGCATTTATAACAGCCATGTAACAGAGTTACATGAAACAAAATACCCGTGCACTAGTAAAAAGCAAGTGAGATCTGAATTTCCGTTGTTTCCCCTTCAGAGATTGACAACAATTCTACACCACTCTGAAAGCTACTAGACTATTCGAGTATATTGATTGGCTATGTTGACACTCTTAAGAGACCCCTTAGAAGGGAGAAGCTATCTAAGGATTAGGAAACGAGCTTCGGGTAGTTCAGTGCATGTTTACGGCGCGAGATCGCTATCACCGAGATACGATGCGCGACGTTTCTACAAGCTATGCGTTCTCCCAAAAAAGTGTTGAATATTGCTCCCCCACTTTTCCCATAGACATTGTATCAGACTCAATTATCCGCTGCGTCCGATCATGTCACTGACGCGGCATGATTTCACTCAGCCACAATGCTGGTTATGATACAAAACATTTTATGCGTGTATACATGTAAAAAGGGGGAATGCACACGCCTATTTTGCTAAGGGTGTGTCATCTGTATGACTGCCGTAGTTGTCCGGTTGCCAAGGGTTCACGCACAAGCAACTGTTCCCGGTGGGGCTTAGATCTTCCTCTACATCCCTAACCCTCCTTTTTGGCCATCTGTTGCCCGTTTGCTGGTTCTCGCAACGACTCCTTCGCGCTAGGGGTTGCTCGCGCCCACCTCCGCTATCATTATCAAATCGGGCAACTAGCAAAGGTGATTAGATGACATCACCGACCCGCCGTCTGCTGTCAGCGATATAGCGTGTTAGCTAAAAGCAGAGATTAGCTAAACTATACAGTTTTCGTCGATCAAAACGCAACTTGAGACAACTGAAGCATTAGTAAGATACGCAGAATGTTCTCATATTTGTAGACGTTTGTTCAGCCAGTGGCGGCGGCGGCGGCGGCGGCAGCAAGCTGCGCCTCGGAATCAATCTCAGTGCCTACTCACAGACTTATTGAATACATTATATAAAAGTATTGATCTGCCATTGACGGCACGATTATTTGCTTGCTATCATTGATTGGAATCGAAGTAGACCGCAGTGCGATGTCCTGTAACGGACTATAGGAAGCAATCAATCTAGCAGTATTCGATGACGCTTCGTGGCTAGCTGTGAACACGTGCCGTGGTCATTGATGGCACGATCATGCAGGTAGTTGATGCATGCGATTCAGCTAAACGTATGCACGCAGCAGTTTCAGATGGCAACATTAGCTCAAGGTTCTGGCCTCTATTCGATAAGATCTTATTGTGTGGATGCGTGGGCGTGATATTTGTGACAAGTCACCGCCGGTGTCCAACTCCGTGGATATCGTTATTGGTCTACCGATTATTTGCGTGGATCAACTCGCACGATGTGTTGATGATACTGCGCGCCGTGATTCAAGAAAAAGTGCGACAATTTCTACCTGTTTTCATCCGTCGAATAGGTTTTTTCCATTTGTTTTCTATGTATACATTAGTAATCGCGGTTCGCTTGATCATCGCCCATCCGCCGTGGTGGATTTTCACGCCATTTTCGCCTTTAACCTATCGCCCGTTTGTCGTTACCACTCCCGAGTTCCGTTGAAAAGACAAAAAGGGTTCATGAGCGACCATTGATCGAAAGAGATATAGAAAGTGGTCCCTATTCATGCCGCAAGTTCATCGCGGTCTCACAGCTCGGACCTCGTTCGCGCTCGAAGCTCATGATGCCTCTGCCACTGCTACGACGACGCGGCCGCCACCGTTGCGTCGCAGCAGAGCCATTAGCAGTCGTTGGAGAGTGGATATTTCAACGTTCGCAGAAGCCGCTCGTCGGCGGCGACGGCGGAACTGCTTGGCCGTTGACTGGTTGAGAGGAGAGCTCGCCGGCACCGCGTCCGCCGCTTTCCTGTTCGGTAGTTTTGGCGATTGGCGACTGTGTCGTGTTTTGCTGTGCTGTGTTTACGACGGCGACGGATGGTCGAACGGTGTCGCCGTCCGTCGCCGCTGCTGCTGTCGCCGCCGCCGCCGCCGCCGCCGCCGCCGCCGCCGCTGTCGCCATCGTCCTCTGATGCTGTTGGCGGAGGGGGAGGGGGGCCGACCGGCAGCCAAAACCAGAGGCAGCGCGTCATCGTCGTTCCTTCGCCTGCCGGTCGTTTACTCGCTCCTTCACGAGGTTTCAGGTTACCGCGGGCGAGAGTAACGCGTGATGATGGTCATGATGATGGCAGCTGTAACCTGAGATATCGCTGCCAGCGGCCGCTGCCTTCACCGTAGCGAATGGTCGGTTTGTCGACGACGACGACGACGACAATGGGGACGGTGGGGAGAACGATCGAAGCGCCACCGGCGACTGTTACCAGCATCATGCAGACAAACATAAGCCGACGAGATATACATACAAATCTACATATACATAGCATACAAATATAAAGCCGAACGTCGACACGGCCACATACATACACATAGGGGAGGATGCAAATAACGATGAAGATGAGGCTGAGAACTATGGCGATGAGAAGTGTGGCAGCAGTTCATCGAGTGCGCATTGCTGATGCGCCGAGCGGCCGCTTCTTCCGCAGCCGGTCGCTTGGCCGTTCGATCGACACCAGCGACAGCGCCCGTCTGTCTTTCTATCTGCCCGCCCGCCCGTCCGTCCGTCCGTCCGTCCGCCTGCCTGCCTGCCTGCCTGCCTATTGAACCAGCCAGCCATATACACCAGTTTAATAGTTCGTGCAGAGATATTTCACTGTGTACTCGACCATCCAGCCACTCCCGTCATCGTCATTGCCGCAGTTAAGCGTTTCGAGTGACGACGAAGACAAACGCGTGTAGTTGGCGCCAAGTGAGCAACAACGGACAGAAAAACAAACCAGACAGACTCAGCTAAGCCTCTGAACAAAGACAACGACCAGCTACCCTACAGACGCAGCGATTAAAGAGTATTTAGGAGGATTG
>NW_019211460.1:714113-771436 GCF_002443255.2 Varroa destructor
ATATAATGAAAGGGAGGTTTAATTTTAACATAGCAATCAATACAACAACAATCGTATAGGAGGACGCAATCAGCATTTGGCTCCATATGCACAAAAAGGCTGCTAGAAAGTATTTAGCTTGCTGCTTGAGAACTCATTGCTGAAGGTGGCAGACTACACGACCCGATAACGAGGCGCGTTCCGTGCAAGCCTCGCAAACATCGACTGCTGCAGATACGCAACAATAGCACTTTTGCTAGGAACTTGCAAGCAAACGCAGAGACGCTAAAAACCTGCTTACACAAAGCCTGCGCCACCTGCCGTTCTTTTCCTCAGCTGCTATTGCTTGCAGCTGATTGACAGTATAATAGCGTATGTATAGATCCGCTAGCGCGAGTCGAACGAAGTTCGGAAGTTATTTTTCCAATTTCTCTTATTATAGCCATTAGCTAATATAGCGGTACGTGCGTTTCGGCCAATTGGCAGCAGCTCAAAGCACCAACGTCACTCGTCTAGGTTCGGAATACTTAAAAATGACCATCGCTACCACCGCGATAGGAATGCTGTGGTAAACCACATGTTGTCTTCTATTCCTAGGTTACTAGTTTTCCACCTATTCCATTACGGACAAACATGTTATTCCACCCGATTAATAGAAATGTCCAATATGTCCGTTCTAGCAATAGGGTCGAAGTATCAAGCGCTGTACCATTTGTTACGACGAGCGGAATCGAGGAATTCCGCGCCGGTCGTAAGGCCAAAGTTCGTTCAGTGGAAGACTATTACCGATGCTTTATATACACGCATGGATATATGATTTGGAGCAAGTCATTGTCGTGGTCCGGCCAAAAGTAGAAATGCGAGAGATTGGTTACGCTTGACGCAATCGCCTGAGCGCTGGTAACGACCTGTATAAGCATATTAGTCCGTAACACGATGAAACAGACCTGAACCAGTTACTTCTGTTGACGATTTAGGCTGTCTCATTATGTTAAAGATTGCCGACACGTACTGCGAAACATGGCTTAATTGTATCGTCCGTTCATGGCAATCCGGTAAACGCTTATCCAAGCATGAGTGTCTGAATAAATAGAATCGGCAAACTAAATAACCTAAACAATACATTGGGTATTATATTCTAGTCTTGTATGAAAAGGGCACCATCTTTACAAAGGCGTTGTTATGGAGAGAAAAGTACTTGAATGTCTACCACTTGAGGCTCGAGGAAGGCCCTTAAATCGAGTGGACACTATGCCTATCGCACTTGACTCCCTGAGAAATAGGTCGTCCGATCTTCGAACCGGCAATTTCGAGGGCCTATCAGATGACGTTCTCAATTCTGATCGTGTCGCCAATCGGCCGTTAGGATTCATCCCGATCGAGTACTCCAACTACTTTTTAATAGCCACTCGTGATGTGTGAACGATATATCTGTGTTGTTCATTTTGTAGAATTGCCTAGATCCCTATTAGGATTACGTGGAAATTGTTGGTCTCCGATTGTCATTCGGACTATGTATATGGTCATCATTCAATGGAGCAACCTCGCGCTATTTATTCATGGGCTGATTAATGTACTGGTTTTTCCAGCTGCTCTTCGGAAATAGCCCGTCCAACATAACCTCATTTTTATTTCAGTTTTTTTAGTACTTGTTAGAACTGGAAGCGACTCACTCAGTCAGTCAGTCAGTCAGTCAGTCGGTCGGTCAGTCAAAAATTGAAATCGCTGAGATACACAACAGATGTAGAGCTTCACGAAGGCGCGACACTGTAAGGTGAAGATAGGTCAAGCTGATCGCTACGGGCAGGCACGACTAGCCGAAGGCCGCGCCTGCTTAACCCACAATAGCTTAACGGATTGAGAAGCAGTGAAGTATGTGATAATAGTTCGACATCTCAACGGGCACATAACTACCGCTACCGCTTTTAGACTGGCAAATTGTACAAGCCTTTTGATATTCACGTCATATTTGAACACGCACACTGCCGTTTGATGGGCCCTACATGCTGGCAATGTGGATGAAGTTTTAGATCGTGCAGATTGCGCATGACGATGATGATGCATTGTTATATATGCGACACGTACAGACGTCACTCTACCGGGGCGCACAGCAGCAGTAGCATTCAGAGGCTCTCATCACACGAAGATGGGAGTTCATTGAGGAATGATTTAGTCTCTATGTAAGAAGATCAGAGCCCAGCAGTTAGGTGACAACATTGTCGAGAGCTCGAAGGTCGACCGAACGCCCCGCGGCTTATGTGGATATAGCACTAAAGCTGGATGTGCGTCGCCCAAATGGGACAGGTCTGTACGATTGGAGAGAGCAAGGGCATTCAATTCAGAGGGTGACGCGGGGGCAGAAGATTACAATCACGGGATTAAAACACCTATTCCGCGGAGAACCCTCAGTTTCATTATGTGCCACCCCACATTGTATTTGTTATTCCAAACGGTGCCTTCAGCGAAGACCGGGCCGGCATATGAGAGGCGCATCTCAGAAATGCTTAAACCGCTTGCATCGGTAACGAATTAAATAGATGCAGTTGTTTATACATAGATGTACATATGTGTGTGCGTTGACGGACAAAGAATGATACGTTACTAAAGCAATTCTCTATTGAGCATTCCCAGTCGGAGTCTGGCGTTTCTCGCGGATGGCTTGCGGGTCCTTAGTAAACAAAGCTTGCTAGAGGTTTACGCTGTTATGCCGGTCGGCTTTCTTAGACGACGGATGACAACAACGCGTTGTGAACACATTTTCAACCCCTGATAAATTTCTACTAACCACAGAGCTGACTGGGTTCTAAATAGTAATGATGTTAGTCCAAGAGAGACGCGTCAAAGCGTCATCGAACGGTATATTTAGCCAGGGAAAATTTTTAACGGTCACCCCGATAAGCGGCACACATGTAGATCTACTCGAGTATAGTTATTAGTGGATAGTGCGTTCCACTTAAAGATCATACTCAAATATACGGTAATACGCGCGGCGATTTAACAGCTCGAGCGACTTTGGGCAATTGCCTGCCGATCAACAGCGTAGCAATGAAGAAAACCATATTTCAGAGCCAAGAATACTGAAAAATAATCTTCGATCCTCTTGCATAAACGAAAACACCAACGTTTTCTAGCTTGATTTAGCTGAGCCTTCAAACGAACGAAGCGAGCGCATATCATTGTATGTATGGTCCTGCTGCTAGACAAAATGGATAGCTCAAAAAGCACATCGGCGAACTCCCGCTGTGTTCACACACAGCGCCACACCTCACTGAACTGTGGTCCTGAACAAAGCGTCAGGACTCAGTAATCTACCCGAAATCTTTTGAGAACATTTCGGGGCAAACATTATTTTTTAGTTCTTTTTGTATTTATATGTTTTTTAATAAGAAGACTTGGTTCCTTCGATCAGCATTTCAACATTCTATGATGTCATCGTATTGTCGCTACGTCGGTCGCCAGCGGTTTAATAGCGACCCGTTCACCAGCCGTTGTTGCTTTGCAAGGCCGCTACTGCTGCGTCACATAGTCTAATGTCTAGAGGCGATTGTAAAGAGCGAACCTAACCTGTATCAAGTAGGCTGCTTAAACTTAAACTTTCTAGACGACCCATCAACTCGTATATAAGACAGCTGGTATAGAAACATTGTAGAGAACGTATGCAAGAACCTAGGTAGAGGAAACATTATCGGCAGGAGCAGCATCGTCGTTATCATCATTAGCATAAATACAATGAGGAGGAAAGGTACTCGACTCCGGCCGATGACTGATCTTTCTTCTCAACAAGACAACCTCTCAACACTGTTCACTGTTCGGCTTAGTCTATCCATCCGAAATTTCCCTGCATTCAGTCCGATAGATGTTGTACGAAGGCTGAGCACAAGACGTCTTCTTACTGAAGCAATTGTCTATCTAGGTAGGGAGAGAAAATGTATATATGTTGACGATGTCCCTGGTTAGATTCCCGCCCTCTCCTAGTTTAAGTTTATTGTTGTGTTGTTGTTATGGCTGATCCTTTGTCCGAGATTCTTGCTCTCCGCTGTTGTAGCTGACTGTTGTAGCTTGTCCGGTGTGCCAGACTGACCTGATCTGACTGGTACAATTTCTATCAAAATGTCGAATGGAACGTCTTTTGGATTTAGACGCTCGACGTGTGAAAGCAATCAGCTGAATAGATCATTTAGGTAAACGAAGCGAGCCTCATGCTGTTCGGTAAGCAGGTTCCCACAATCCGTCACTTACATAACAATATATAGATCAAATCATACCGGTCGAAATAGCGATACACTGCAGTCGTTTAGCGGTAGTTAAGGGTTACTGTTTCGTTCTAGGTTTTAGTGTAAATAGTGACCAGGCTCAACCAGTCACAAAAATACTTTTTAATAAACAATTTATTCATGTAAGGTAGCTTTATCTAGAGATCTAGTTGTTAATGAAGCTATTCAGCTACTGAGCACAGTAGTGAATGCGGCTTCACCACTTAATAGTTAAATTTCTGATCATTCTCAAAAAGTCGTAAAATCCTTAGAGAATAATTATGATTTGTTACTTCTCTTGACCTGCGTTCCACCAATACTTTACTATTATACGCTTTATTATTTAATGATAAATATTCGTTTTTGTCTAAAATAGGCTGAATGTAGTGATTTGACTTGGAAAAGGTTGGGTTTTCCAATCACTTAGAGAGATCGGTCCCTATATGAAAGTGAGTCCGTTATCCCCATTTCGTCTTCCGTCTCGGATAGATGAGATGCAGACATTTCACAAATACACATGAAACGGATAGTTTTTGGAGGCCATTTTTGCTAAACAACCTATCCTGACGTACTAGATATATTGCCTGAGCAAGCGTCATAATCATTTAGGCGGCTAGGAAGCAACGTGCCTTCTACGAGGAATCAGCAAACCGCAGACCATAGACCGTGCGGCCATCTGTCAGGGATACAATCCATTCCCATGAATTGAAATCTTGTTTCTAGCCCTTGGCTTGTGCAAGTCTTAGCTTGCGCACTGAATCTTACTGACCGGCAGCAAATATCATAAATTCGGGATACGAGTAAAGATGGGGGGTGAGATTTCAACCTCCCAACTGAGCGAAGAAGTGCACATCGATCATTTTGAAACTGATTCCCTACTTTCGATCAGGCACAGGTCTTTCTATCTCCGAAACCGCTCACGTGACAACCTCGCGCCGTTAAAACAACAAATACCGTTGGGACAGAAGATCGGCAACTCCCGCGGCGTCTGCTTGATGTGGTTTGGCGACCGTCCCCTGCCAAGTCAATTTGTCAAATAGGTGGCGTGAACAATGATGGCAGTTGCTTGCCTTCATTTGAAGGGAGGTGTGACACACAGACGCGAACTCGCGTTTTGCTCTCTCTTAGAACGTTAGGTATCACTTGAAGGACCGGAGTGGTGAATCAAATAACAGTTAGGGGAGCGACAGGGTAAGCATACAGGTTAAATAGAAAATCAAAACAATAAGAAACCAAACATAACAAAAATCGAGTCCAGTATTAAAAAATCCCTATATCCTCTGACGTGAAATAACGCCCATTCTCAAGTTCTCTGCAGTTTTCCTCGAAAAAAAATACGCTTCGTAACGGTCAACTTGAAATACAAAAATAGACGTGCGTTTTTTTCTAACTTGAAAGCAGCTCGTGTTAAAATCCTTCTCTCCACGTGAAGTTTATATAGGTTAAAAAAAATATTTTTTTTTTCATAATACTTTCCCGCGTATCGTAATGATACATTGTTAGCTTTTTCCCTTCTGGTCTATAACTATTAAAAATAGTGATACGGCGTAGATGTTTGTGCTAAGTGGCCAACTCTGTTAGTGTGTCGTTTATGGGGTGTGTCTTGCTTGTGGCAACGATAAGGCCCCTTACACGACCTTTAGGTTGTTGTTTTCAGCATCAGCTGATAGTGTCATGCCATGGGCGGGGGGGAAGGGGGGGGGGGTATGAACCGTTTCGTAACTCTCGTTTCAACTAAATGCTTGTACGACCGCCGCAGCTAGTGAGACTCGACAGGACTTCGTCGCTCCGAGCCCGGGAATGGAAGCGTGTTTGAGGTTTAAGCTTATCTGATTTACCGCTATAAAAAGCACGCTATCTCATCAGATCGTGCGGTTGTGTTGATCAGCATGAAGCGGAGAGCGATAAAATGAAAAGCTCAAAGTTAAATTCATTACATGCTGGGGGATACAGTGTACTTAGCTACACTTGCCAGGCATTCTATAACCCCGGTTGAATCAACGAGCAACAAGATGGGGGTACCGAGTAAGAACAGATAGCAGCAGATGCCACCTGCTGCGTTGGTGTGAGAGTTTAAGACACTTATTTCGTTTTCAAATCGGTAAAAATTTGCATTCGTTCTAGACAGTGGTTTGGCTGGTTCCAGCATTGTCATAACAGTTAGATGCTATAGCACGGAAAGGGAAACTCTTAGAAAGTTAGTTTCCAAAGAGTCATTCCAAAAGGGCATTAAAGTTATTCATATTAAGTCATAAGGGCTATAGATACATAAATTACGAACGCGAAACACCATGACACGTTCAAATAAAACGTGGCAACATAGTGTAGCGTGTGTTTCCTCGTTTGGCTAATTTTAATCCAAAAAAGTTAACTCCAGTCGATAATCGCGCACAGACGATAAGGGAAACTATCACTGATGTTTTTATTTGTTGACTCGTACTATTGTTTACATAGATGCTATACCTGGCATAGACAGACTTATTCCAGTTCACGAAAGAATTGGCTCTAACTCGAAAACAAGGAGAGTAAGTAGTAGTTATGCCTTTTCGATGGTCGGGCGAACCATCGGACCAACTGAGATGGCAACTTACTTCCTTCTCAAGACATATATAAGGGGCTACATTTGTGGATGTGTATGTATGTGCGTGTGTGTTTGCGTCGCGTGTCCCTGTCGACTTCGAGGGGGCTGGGTGAACATTGATGTGGGAGGCGCATATGGGGGCCCGGCAGGCCATAATCTCTGCTCTTGCTGCCGTCATCGCCGCCGCTGGGAGCTGCAGCTTCTGCCTCCGCGGGAAACCCGAGACCATCTATTGCCTCTCTTCCCGGTTTGCCTCTATGGTCATCACCATAATCATCATCGCCATCAGCATCACCATGGTCGCCGTCTTCGGCTCTATCCTTCCCTCCGTTTTCTCTCATTTGTGAGGCAGTGGTGTCGTATTTCTGGGAGTCCGCCAGTTCCACCATTACACGTGAGGAGCCAGCTCTTCAGGAGCAGGATCCCTCGACAAGAAACAGCTCGGTAAGGAGAATGCACATCCAGTCGGCAAGATAGCGAAAGGCCATCATTTCGTCTCATGAAAAGGCTACCGTTAAGGATCCTATATAAAGGGGCCCACAAGGACCATTGCTTTTCTAGCTCTGCACTTGAAGACTTGTGAGGGCTGACAGATTGCATTCATGTCGACGCGAACTTCTTATAAGGGTGCTAGTATTACTAATACGGGCAGGAACAGGCTGTGCCAAGAGACAACGACAAATATAACCTGTATGAAGGGGCTAAAGGAGGCTAAGAATCGCCTAGGTTTCGGTAGAGGCTACTTCTCAACCTTAAGTCTTGACATGGCCACCTGCTGTAACTTTTGCAGTGTTTTCGAAAGAAGTAACCCTTTTCATGAAAGCTTCTACACAAGTTCTATAACTATAAAGGTAGTACGTAATAGACTGACGGAACATATGGGATACGTAACAGCTACGGTCAGCATTTTTTCCTCTTAGAATAATTGATTTATTTAAATTCGGCTCAAGGTTTGTGTACAGTTATGCGGGACTCCAGATTGGTTCAAGCTTCGAGAAGCTGTTTGTTACTTCGCACATTTCGGTGTCTACTATGAGCCCTATACCGTCACGGACCTCGGCGAAGTTCTCTGTCGACGATCGAGTTAATGAAGTGCCCTTTTTCCCGAGGGACGCACGACAAGAAGTCAGGCGATGTTGTCAAACTCCGCGGTGTCAGTAAGGAAAATAGAAAAAGCGAAAGCTTCCCTATCCGTTCAACGACTGTTACTACCAATACTGTCACGCTCTTGTTGCTGGTCGCGTAATCCATTTGAAGAAGCCAATCAGCTGGGGCTGGGCGGCCCCAGCGGGCAAAGAAGCAGAGTCAGGTTTCCTCGAGAACGGTCCCAACTGGCGTTTGAGCCTAGTCGAGTACCCAGAAATACAAAGGAAGATAACGCAGATGATGGCGGCGGTAATATTGTGGTGGCATTGTGATTTTCCTGATGAATTCGGTTCCGTTCTTTTTGTCGTCCTGTTTTTCTTTTCTTTCATTCCTTCAAATAGCTAATCATTGTTCGCTATGGAGGTACATACAACAGCATATGATACTTTATATTAGAGGTCAACCAACACTAGTTTTGAAGCCATCTTCTGGCTCTCGAAGGAGTTGGTAAGAAAAGCACGTATCATTATGTATGATCAAGTTCTAGTTCGCTTAAGCCTTGCTGCTTTACAATTAAGAAAAAGCAGCATTAGAATGTCATATAAGTTTGTTAGTTTTAAGTACTATTGATGTTCGGTTTCATGATGATTATCGTATTAATGGTAGAATATTTAAGGGTTCCGTTTATCCGGTCTGGTGGTCCGGTGCATCACTAATTCTGTAGTATGTATGTGTCATCAGCAGGGTTCTGCTCTCTTGCAATCAAAGATTCTCTTGTTTAGACTTCATGTGATGCTAGACGGTTTCATATTTTTGCAAAGCGTAATCGCTGAACTACAACCGTGGACACATCTGTTGGATGTCTCTTAAATGTGTGACGTATTCAGTCTGCTTTTGTTATATAAGCAATTGTTTATTGTTGCTCTTTTTATTTCAGGGATTCAAGCCTGAGTCAATCGCCACATTCGGTTCCACCGCCGCCGCCTTCACCAACCATTACATTCCCCGGGGCGCTTGGTCACTCCTTTAGTAGTCCATTGAATTCAATCAATCATTCGCTTGGATCGATCAATCATCACTCATTACAGCAATATCACCATCACCATCATTCATCTGTATCGCCGTTGTCGTCGATCAACTCAATGACCTCATCCATCAGTTCCACCTTTAATCCCATCAACTGTCATTTGAATCTCGGCGCTACGAACGGGACGACAGCGAGCAAAGCGCCCTCGCTCTACGATAACATATACGGCCCAGCGAGCTAGGGCGAGTGACCGACCGGCTTTGGCCTAGTAATACGTATATATATATATATATATATACATATATATATATATATGTACGAATGCGCAATTCTTAATCTATCAAAACAGCAAGACTCGATACGTATGACGTCAAAAAATGTAGGTAAGCTTAAACGTGTTCTCGCGTAACTGGTAGCAAAAGAAGTAAATACGGAGCGAAATGACTTGCAAACAATAGTTACTATATGTGAATATCTGTTAACGCTTTATTGAAGTTGCAAATGAATGCTCCAGGGATGGACTATTATAGTATACGTTCACGAGTCAAATACAGATTGTTCTGAGTTGAAATTAGCATTGAGACGGGAGACTTGTAGCAGTAACGATGAACGTGTTAGAGTTCCGAGTAGAGAGAGATTGCAGTAAGGGTCGACTGCGACTATAATAAGCAGACGCCTTTTAGGATGTTGTTCATCAGCTGGGATTAAGCTACACAAAGACTGACGCTTGATGGCAACCTAGCTCTAGTTAACTTACTAAATAAATCTTCAGGGTAAAATCGATGGGCATCAAGGTGTAACTTATCTAACTAGGTAGAAGGCTGCAGATAAGATACAATATATATATATATATATATATATATATATATATATAGATGGGGCCGCCTCCCAGAAGTGGGGAAATCATTCCGCACTCGCAAAGGTATACTGTACCAAAATACTCGAGAATCACTGTAGTATTTCATAGGTCGCTATTATTATCGTCTCTGCAGATAAGTATTATCTTGTGGATACACAGACATAAATTAGGTTACATATTTGATAGTGATTATATCATGGGGCGTAAATGAAACGAATAAAAAAGAGAGATGTTTAGCGGGAATCGCTTGATCTCCAATGGGACACGCTAATTATATGATAATTACGCTACGCTAAGAGCAATATAGAAAGGATGCAATGAGGCCAGGCTCCGAGCGCGTCTCTTCAGTATCCGTGATGCAAGAGGAGCATGGAGCCGCATGTAAGGAGGACAAGTCCGTGGCTCGACGGGAGTTGATACGCAAATAGTCGTGGTCACTGTTTGGTTCATATGGTATTGACTCGTGTGGTGTCTACTCATGTTTTATGAGTACGAGTTGACAATAGATAGGACAGTCGCGGCAAATAATTGTATTGCAAATAGGGATTCGATTTCGTTTTTGGTCCTGCCCACTGCGGCGGTTTGGGTCAATTTTACAGGCTTCGCTCATCATGTGCATTACTAATAGCGAAAAATCCACAAAACCAAATCAAGTTCAACTGAAAAAGACGCCATCAGAAAATGTTGTGATTACAGAGACAAGGCAATGACAGCGATGACTAGCATTGTAATACTATGGCAAAGAGATCAACTAAAGGCATTCAGATATTTTGTACTGTTTATGCTGCTTATGTACATTTTCTGTAAAATTAGATTGAATCTCAAAAATAAAAAGGGCAAGACGAAAAATGCTCATAAACTGGTAATGCGTCTTTTATCGACAAAGTTCCATCGAACAAATCATCTAGTTTTCGCCTGTTTCTGCAGCGATGCCCCCTGACTACGACACTGGGTGGTGAACCAGCAGCTCAAGAACGCTCGCTTAGATAGCCCGTGGTTGATAGTCATACTCTCATTATTAATGTATCATTGCTCACCCTGTGCTCCGATAAGCCAAATATAATAACGGTTATTACAGTTGTGTCTTTTTATTACAAGAGAAGAACATCTTCCATGAGTGCAGTCTCACCATCTGCTAGTAGTTACGCGATTTTGACCGAGAGGACCGATAAAACATAACATTTACAAACAGAAATATGTCGAGTTTGGCACGTATCGCAATGTACTTAAGCGTAGAGTCATCTTATGCAACTCGTCTACCCAAGTTGCCCTCTTAATGTCGAAAGATAAATTTTGCTAGAAAGCATTGGATCAGGGCCAGGGCAAAAATGTTTAGATGGATTTTTAGCTTATCTGAATTACAAGAGGCAGACATTCTAAAGGACAATCTCATCACAATAAAAAGTCGATCGCGGGTTTCGATGAATAAGCTTATTTCTATGGATATGATTTTTTTTTTTTTTTTTTTTCTTTTACGAAAATTCTCAGTCGGCTTCCGATTGCGGTGAGATTATTCGATAAGACTTACCCCGCCTAAATAACCCAAAAATCAAAGAGCATTTCATACTGACTGTGATGTAAATATAGTCAAAGTTTCTAGCGATTCCCACAACAATTTAGCTTCGCGTTTAAGCTTCGTATTTCAATTTTCTCCAATTTCTCAAGCTATTTGATGTTCACGAAATAAAAATATGCCATATTCGTGACAAGAAGTTGAGGTCAAGAGGTTGAACTTAATTTGGCTATTGGATAACAATCGCATATGCGATGAGATGATCATAACGCGACGTGATATTATCCTAAGTAAGTGAGTGAGTGAGTGAGTGAGAAAACTTTAAAATAGGGGGGTGCTATAGGTTGAACAAGGAAAGCAACGCAATAATGCAGATATACGTGATTAGCAAGTTACCTGGGTCGACGAACTTTTGAAAGCGAACGATTCAAGTTACTGACAAGTGTAAAGGTATCCAATAATTAGGCTTAGGAAAAATAATATTCCACGATATTGGCTATGCGGAAAAGTTCCTATTTTTTTTTTTTACCGCGCTCTAGCGAAAAGACGAACGGGGATTTATCTAGCATGAACAACCCCAATAATACACATGTACATAAGAAAACCTGTATCTAATACGATTTTTAGTTTCATGCATATTGAACTCTAACTAGAATAGAGATACGTGTTGAAATAATGAAAAACAATCTAGGCGCATCCTAAGTCACTTTGAAACAAGTGAACGAAGGCCGCTAATCGAACATAGCGTCCATCATCGAATGAAGTGCCGGAATGATCACACAATAGGTCACGTCCTTGAATATGAGATATATATATATATATATACATATGAGCATATATATGTACCAAAGACGAATATACTATTCGTCTTTGGTATAGCTTAAGCGTACGTGAAAAGTTACTCCGTTGCAGTTAGTGCGTTAAAACTCTCCGACAGTTCTACAACTTTCATTTCACCAGCCTGTCTTAATATGGAGGAATATCGTTTTTTTAGGTGGGGAAAAATGCTTGTCACGCGCGCATGGACGGATGGGAGACTGCAAAGCTTCCGCTCGCCGTGCAGGCAAACACTCAAGGCAAGTGTAATCTATCCCACACTGGGCGGTTTAATGCACCTATGATGGTAATCATCATGATAAAACCCAGAATTTCCTAAAAACAACATTATGCCCTCACTGTGTATACTAACATGGACCAGTAGATGTTTAGTATTGCTTCAGGTTTGTAAGGAGGAAGTCGCCGTTACGCCCTTTGGCACTTTGTATTGTAGAATCTTCATGCTCCTTATTGGTGAGATTTCTTTGCTATTACGCTCTCAAGGAAAGTCACCAACGAGACCCATTAATTCTGCAATGTATCATGTCATGCCGTCAATAATTTTTTTAATTGTCCTCTATGTACGACCGCGTGTCATTTCGCGCCTCGTGTCTTCGAAAGCTTTGCTTTTGAGTATTGTGTGCTCTGGGTCGTCAGGCAGACGCGAGTCCCGCAGTAGGCAGATGTTGCGGTAGGTCTTTTCCCATGGCCAGCAAGTACTTACGATAGTCCAGATGAAAGCTCGTCATATACGACTTATCAAACCGCTTGTCTATGTTCAGTGTCAGTGTGGACGAGTCGGCATTTCATCTATCTAGTCATAATTCGATCGCAAATTTATAGCTGTTTATCCGGTTGCGTTCTCCTGGTACTCAGGTTGTACTAAATTGACTACTATTCTGTCCCAATACTTGGTGCCATCTTATCTAATCTATACAGTTATCTTGTTGTATTCTTCCATGACGACCCCATCACGTTGTTGCCCGCATACGGGTACTTGACTCTACTCGCAAAATCGTTGACGCTTAACTTAACAAAAAGTTCAGTCACAATTAGGTCGCTGTCACCCTGCCTCAGCGCAATGTTAAGCAGGGTCAACATCGAGATCACAGAGCAGTCGTTCACTGATGAGTGAACCAAGGGGCTATCGTATATATTGGTGTGTAAGGGCGGTGCAATATCGATCAGAGGACATTGATCAGTGTTTTTCAGATGCTTTATTACTGAATCTAGAGTGACTTGAACGAGCCTATGAATGATATTATCAGATCCATTCAGACATCCTAGTCGAGCAGTTTGGAAGAATGACGCTGAAGCCTTAGCGTTCTCTTGCCGAACAACTAAATAGAAATTATATGATACTGGGGCGTTATTCAAACATTTGACGCTGAGCGAGTTTAGCATGGCTGCGAGTCCGTTGCGAGTGTTTTTTTTTGCAATATTTGTTTGGCATCTCGCCAAAAAGGAAAGATTTTGACGGGCGGTCCGAGGAATATAGCTCGCGCCTTTCCATTAGGGCGACGGAGCTTAGCTCTTAGAGAATAGTTATTAGGGATCGAACTGGGGTTGGCTGCGCGGCAAACGACACGTAAGTTTATCCGTATATTAAATGAAGACGAACTTCTGATCTAATTTCGAACCTAGCTGGTGATGTCGACTTTGCCAAAAGGGAGTTGCAAAATATTGATAGAGGCCAACGATTGGTACCCTCAAAATGGCATTTCCAGGAACCATCAGTTGATCAGGTTTCATTTTTCGATCAGAAGTAACTGCTGGAAGTACTCGATTCGAGCGGTTCGCCCAAGCTAGATAGCTGTCTACTTTAGACGCCGGACGTATACAGTTCAACCTGTGAACTCGCCGATCATTTATTAACATCTCGCCTCAGATGTTGCTTCGCTTACGACAGCAACAAAACGATTTATACATCAGCTCCCGTAGGATTAATGAGCGATAAAGGGCTAACTAGCACATAAGGGCAATGTTTTAAGTCTACATTTGTTTTTTCTACAGCTGTATGCATTTAACACGAACACTAAGCGAACGAACACGAATCTGTTAACAGGGTACGTCTGCAGTACCAAGGAGAACCAAGGACAGCAGCAACGATATGTAACCCAAAGCAAACAGCCTAAGCTATTGCATTTCTGTTAATGGGAAACAAAAAAAATCATGGTGGAAAAAGATAGGAGGGCGTATGAAGGAGATGTTTTGGAAGTAAGCAGCTCATTATGCTACTTCTTGACTTGCTATGACTTGGGGACATAGTTTTATAACCTACAGTTTAGCGCAGCCAATAAGCTCTCAGCGTCCGACCTTGGCGTTATGCTGTGGACGATGCTTCACCGATATACAGGACCAAACGCTCGTTGGATGAACTGGTTGCCTGCAACAAGTATGAGAGGACTCTTAGAGTATGATCGATATTATAGGATACGTATTGGTAAAGCTATTATAGTGAATACACTGGATGATAGAAGGGCATTGTGTATAACAGAGGTAGTAAATGGGTCAACACAAAGATGTCAAACACAGTCCATCATTGGCTTCGTGAACGTTGAAGAGTATAGAGATTCTAATATAAAGCGATATATCGCAAACCAAAACTAAACATAAACACTTCTCCTCTTAAAGCGCTCTTTTCCAGATGATTGTTAGTGAACTACACATGATCAAAAAATTCAAGTTTATGTTTACCAATTTTTTTCTTCCACGTTTGAAGATGCCTCTCGAAAGTAAACATTCTGAAGAAATTTCACTTCCTGAAAACAAAAGTGTCGAAGGCAAGATTTAAATCCATATGTAGCCAGCTAATTTGCAAACTGTAGATAGACATTTCAAGGACATTATAGCGGATAGCGTGACCAGTTTCGAACTGTGAGGTCCGGTCTGACGACGACGTGCCCCATCGGTTCTGTCGCTCAACGTTTGTCATAAGCAGGCCAATCATAGGACGTCCCTAGGTCGGGCTACACGTCTACTCTGTCGGATTATTAGCCGCTCCGAGATTAATATCAACTGGATTTGCAATTAAGCCGATTTGGCGCAAGGTCATGCCACCAAACTGGGCACTATAACGAAAACGACAAGGTCTCCTAAAGCACCTCGTAACCTTCTCTGTGAGTATAAATGCCCGCTTGAGTAACCGAGAAGCAGTTTTCTTTTCTCAAAGCCTCCGGAGTTTCTTCCTATTTACGGTTGTAGGCAGTAGTGCCGTTTGCACCTAGGTTTTTCAGGTCCATAGAATCTGCCATGTTAAATTCCAGCATTGCCATTAGGTTAGGTGGCCTAGATTTTTGTCGAAACCACTATACCAAACCTGTTAAAGTTTCTGAAAGAAAGATGATGACTATGAGGCTAAGTACCTATACTATAGGCACATTTACGATCTGTCATGCTAGCGAGCTGACTTGCGTTATTGTATCAGACTTGCCTTAGTCGTTCCTCAATCGTATCTTGTATTGATCATAGTCTTCTTCGTAAGCCGTTAGAGGTCATGTTCTGACTATAGAGAGGTCTGGGTGTTTGTTTGCGATCTGCGAACTGCTGTTGCAAACAGATCACACAAAAGGCTGTCTCTGCGATTTATTTCTTTATTAACTTATATGACACTCCGTTAGTTTCAGACTTGGCCTGCGCGGATGTGATCATCAATCAATTATAACAATGATTCCTTATTATTTTTATTCATGACTCCTATAAGCTCTGACCGGCTAGTTTTTATCAGGTCTTAATCGAATAATTACTAGTAGCTATTTACTTTGAACAATAGTACAAAATCATATCTTCAATTCTGAAAGCTACCTTGATAGGTTTACGGCGCAGAGGAAAGGGCACCCTAGCGTTTTGATTACCGGCCATCTTTATCTCTGATAATCCGTACGATTATCTATATGTCTGGACTTACAGGGACTGTAGGCATGCAGAGCCTACAGAAGATTTATAGCAAAGTCATAAAAACCTCGCACGTTTGTACTTGGTTTGTTACAGTCGCTATATTATGTACGACAAAATGTTTTTGTTAATGCTCTAGTATATTAGTGGAATTCATGCCCTTACGAACAAGATTGACTTTCAGCTCACAGGCAAGGTTGGCCTATAATTGCTTCACTAATCCGGAGCGACTCACCACACTTCATCAAGACACATAAGTTGATGACTCTAAAAGGTTTTAGGTAGAGTCATCAACTTATGTGTCTTGATGAAGTGCTAATTACGCTATGCGGAAGCAAAAACGAAAGAGCCTTCAAAACTGTTAGAATCGAAAGCCTTATACTGCCAACAGTTTTCCTAGCAGGCTTCAAATGCAGCCATTACACACCACAAAGTAACTAATGCCCACCTTTGAGTTCTTAAATACCACTGGAGTTGGTCTACGAGATATATCTACGCTGTTCTACATTATATGTAGAATTATTATGAAGACAACAAGACCGCGCATGCGGTAGAACCTACCTCAGATGAAGGTGTATTCCATATAAAATAGCAATCCAAGTACGATAGCGCGTCGCGTATTTTTAAGTAATTTTTGTTACGAATACTGACGTACCAAAAAAAAAGGCGATAATGCATTGCTTCGGTCGGGGCATCAACATGCGCAATGTATCGCATCGTAAGAGGACGAAGCCGGGGCCTTTTAAACGGGGCATATATCAATCGTATCATAGAGAATAGTAGAAACTTCGTTCTTTGCGCAATTTTCGTTCCGTTTTTGACGTCGACAACCTGCAAGTGGAAGCTGAAAATGCGAAATAGTTTCCACATAAAAAAGGGCCATTGATGAATCACTCAGACACTGATTGAACGTAACGTTGAGCGTCACGTAAGACTACTGGTCCTGCGATGCCTAGCATATATTGAAGGATTGGTAAATATATTTGGATTGCGTACACAGTAGGACACGAGGTCACATATACAATAACAATCAGCATAGATTTCAATAGAAAGAAATATCGTAGCTTTTATTAGTTCATATGAAATTTAAACTTAAATTCCAAATGGGGCATATTCAGTAACTGTAAGTGAACAAGCTTTAACTTATGGGGGACGAAAACAGACAAGTCCATCAAGCCTTCGCAGTGTTGAAGCAGTGATATAATGCATTCCGCACCTTTTTTTTCACGTATATTTTATCAAGCCGCCCACTGAGTTACATAAGTGTTCAGATTGCTCCGATATGTTTGTCGTAGACAGCGTGAACGATGTTGGAGCTTTTCAGAGTTCTCCGTAGTAGTAGTAACGAGGAAATTCGGAGTCCCACGCCGTCCATTTATGCTGCTTGTTCACTGATGTATCGGACTGAACAGCACAAGACTGACTCTGTGAGTCAGAAATATCTAAGGTTTATAGATTTGCTAGTTTTTGTGTCAAATCTACTGTATAGATTATATTCATTGACAACTAAACAATCTTCAGTTGTTATAAGGTCGCCATTAGTAGGACACATAGTGTAGCCTAAAAAGGTAGAATTTCGGACATACAATGGCATAATAGTGTTACACAGTACAATTTCGTTTTTTGTCTGTATATGTCCTGTCGTTTGTCTGTATATAGCTTGTTTCTAACTCCGACTTAATGATAAAAGGAACTACGAAAGGCAGATGTCTCGTACGTAAAGCAACGGAGTGCCCTGACCGAGTTACTATTGCTAACAGATTAGTTGGGCCAGTAGATCAACCGCGTTCCGGCTTAGGCGTCGTGGGTCCATTAAACGCAGACAACTTCTACACATATATGGATTTGTTAAAAGCAATACCGGTTGTAGAAACGAGCTACAATCATCAATTGAATTATGTACGGGATCTGCAATTCCAGGTAGTATGAAATTCAGTCACTTCATTCTGTGTGTGCATATTGTATTTTCACTGAAGTGTGACATATATGCAAAAATGTCGCGCTAGTCTTATTTTGAGATTGAGCCAAGGGGGTTTCATAGTTGCACGCATCTATATATTAGGACTGTTGACTACAGCGATCGAAAAGGCGATACCATCTTAGGCACATTTTTTTAATCTATGCAAAATAGGATTTAAAACTGGTTGTACCCTTGAGAAGAATATTTTTTAATCGCTTACTCGTCATCTACTATTTGTGTTACGCCAACTATTTATGTTACAATGGTTCTATGAAATATCTCGTAAAGATCAGAATATTTTAAGCGTCCGAAGAATCTAACCCTTAGAAAACACAATTTGTAAGATTTCGAAATGTACTAACAATCAGCGGCAAATTTAACAGAGAGTACAGCGTGGTTTTTTAGCAAATTAATAACGGCCAAAGGTAGCTTTCCGTTATGGCTGGAGATGTCGAACTGAAGAGCGAAATTTCTATAATGAACACACTCTAAGATAGATATTCCCCAAAGACTCAAATGAAATAAAATTTATCGAAATGGGTTAGTTTTAAACCGATAATCCCTTGTAAAAAATTTAAAAAAAAATGTCTCAACAGCTCAAAGACTGTAACATTTAAGAACGGTATCACACGCAAATATTATCGATAACCTAGATATCATATTAGAAAGAGCCGAACTCAACAGGACAGGCATCACATGCCGCAGTAGGTAGACAGAGGAACTTGTTTTTTTTCTTTTAACACTAACTTTAAGTCAGGAAAGTAAATACAAGTGGTATGAAAAAGTACGAAACGATGCAGAACTAATCACGTTCAATTTATCTACTTTAAAATACATCTGACCATTTTTACGAATCCAAAAGGACCTGCTTGAGGCTGAGTTCTGTTCCTTTGATTGGCGCTACCCGAATACCAACTGACTTCGAATCGACGTTTGGGTCACCCAATGAGAACACAGTATTTTCCATTTATACAGATAGCCTAGGTTTTCTGTGTCATATATCAATCACAATGCAAATTAATCAAATACTATTATTAACAATGGACTATATGTAACTTCCTCTATGCTCATGAAAGATGTGAAACTTCTATGAGCATGACTCGAGAGACGCTGTTGGGCAGGGAGGGGCAGATTTGGACCTGCACATGTGGCCAGCCAAGCAAGTCACACGATTGGATGCCCTCGCCATCGGCTTCAAATACGACTAACAGAATAGAAAAAAAAAAAAACTTACTTCCGCGACGTTTATTTATTGTAAAAGATTGCAATCAATTGCAGTAAGTATTGCGATGTTGTAGAGACTGTAGCATTTAGATAGTTATATCGAAGGTGAAAAGAGAAAAACATTTTAGAACAACAGACATAATGCAAAGTAAGGTTTTTACTTACGGTCTATTGCTAAGGCACTTCCAGGCGTTGTCGGTCAAACTCATAACATCGCAATACGAATGAATCGGTAATCACGGGGCGAGGCAACGAGGTTGCAGACATTCCTCGATCTTTTACCAGTCCCGGTGCCCATATTGATTTTCTGAAGTTTATCATCGATCAAGGCATGTATCTGTTCTCGCGATCGCCGTAATTCCTAATTAGATAGTTCGTAGCGATGGCATAATTCGTCCCTCTGATCCGCTAGGTGTCTATCGGTGTATATTACCTTGCCCACAAGGGTCTTGTTTCGGCCGTCCTAGCGGTGTCTATTTCCTGCATTCCACCTAACGGAAGAGGATTTCAATGTTTTATTTGGACTATTCTGTGGTATGCGGCGGCATTTCGTGAAGGACAAAGACTTCAACACTTGGCCTACAATAACTTACAATCGCCTATTTGGTGCAATAACTAGTGGCACACAGATGAATACAGCTGCTAAATCTTCGCACGTACCTGTCAACCTAAAGATATCATCAGGCCCAGCAGGCTTTTTGCTAGTTTCGTAAGAATTTCTACTCAGGCCAAGAAAACGCAGGCAGTGGTTTAACTCTTAACTGCCACCTTTCTCGGCAACTCGCTATCCAACACTTTCTCGGCTCTGCAACCAGTTGCAAGACTCCTGGCCGCAGTTTTGAAAATCATATATATCGAGCGGCAAGCGCCTTGCAGCATGGATCGAGTAGAATAGCAGTACATAAGTTAAAAAAAAAAAAGGACGCAAAGCGGGTACAATACCAATACAATAGATAGCCATCTAGTTCGCTCCAACCGACACATGTTGTTAATGACAATCGTTATTCTAGGACAAGCGCCGCTATCCCGTAACAAGGCAGGCAAATCGAACGAAATACGAAACGAACTCCACCACAGATGGGGACTCCATTAGCTCATTCCGAAGGCTCACGTCGAAGCGAGGTGGTTGCATGCTCGCTTCCTTCTTTAAAGCCAAACGACCGGCCAAGTTCACCAGGGGAGGGGCGCGGGGGGGGGGGGGGTGAGCACGATTCCCTAAATGCAACATCGACTCAGTGAAAGGCACAAAAGGCCGCAGCTCGCAAGGTCCCTCTCGCGGCAGTTCCAGCAATGAGTAACCGATCTCAGAAAATTACGTTCGACGTGCTTGCGCATGTCAAAGGATGCATCGACTTATGTAATCTGAACAGCTTGAGAGTAAGTTCTATCAAAGGCGTTTAGTTTTTTAGACAACGATGCTTTTGACGAACAGTAGCAAACTCGAAACTATCAAAGTTCTCCCCAACCACTGGATTGCCGCAAGGATGCTCTGGTGCGAACTCTCTTAGAAAATCGGACGGAGAGGCATAGTATTTTGCTAAGACAGATACTCTTATTATCGCTTATGTTCATTAATGATCGTATCTGAGCTGGTCATATTACCCGTAGGCCGCTGTTGGTAGAAAAGAAAGAACAGTACCACACGTGTTGAGCCAGCTATCAAAACCACAAAACAATTATTTATAAGTTGCTTTGCCTGTCCCACCCTCAAGGAGTAATCTTGATGGGCAAATATGCCGTGTTGTTTGAGGTGGTCTGATCATGGAAGACCGGACGTAATGATGGTCAAGATACTTGCAACGTTTAGCATATATCTGTCGGTATACTGTCCATTGCAGAGGCGCGTACAACTTTTTATGCTGTGCACTGCAAACATTAATAAGGACCTTGGCACAGAACCATGGAGATCGACAGTGAATTACACGATATAGGAATCGTATTGTGTTCGATCACGCACGCACTGTGTATCGCCATAAAGTGTGTGAGCGCCGGAACTAGCCTTCTACGAGCCAGAACTATTTAAACTGTTGCGTCGTCTCTGAGGTCAATTGGATACCATCATCAGCATTATATATTATGCAATGCAACACGAACTCATTGACTTTTATCGAAGTTACGGAATTACTCAGTGTGCGACCAATAAAAATTACTTGGTGGTCGATCTGTAGATCCTTGGGCGATCTCATAGATAAGGCATCAATGAAGTGTCGGTCCTGCTTAATTTCCGCAATAATTTCATCAATTTTTTTTGTAATCGGTCGATCATTACAAAGGTATCGTTCACTTCGAGCAGATAGAGCCATCTTTAGGCTATTTCTTTAGCACTACAAAGAACACATTTCTTTATAAGCAGATTTGTGCTTCGGTTGAAATCTAATATTATGAAATTTTACACAAATCACCTTAAGTCTGATTAAAGATATCCTAATAAAGGCATTTTTGTACATTTACTATTGTCAAGTATCAGCTTTTGACTTCGGCCCGACGCAACCCGTTTTATTTAAGATGTACCACTTTAGAGCCATCTAGCTCCGCTTTTTCGACAGTTTAGTATATATGTATATATATATATATATATATATATAGGCTAAACAGCTAACGTACAAGTATTATCTGTATGTGGCTTCTGATTAACCACATTACGGATTTTAGCACTCACTTAAATTTGTGGACTTGCGATTTAAATGCGCATTCGAATTGAACATGGCGCCAAAACTTAAACCGCTTTAAAATCAGAAACAACGATTTAACACACTTCTGCGATTAAAATTAAAACAAGAGCTATAGATTCACTGCTCGTACGCCAAACAGAAGACAGGTTACCGACACCCGCGCTCCTTGCTGCAGTAGCTATTCCCTAAATATTACCGCCCCCCCCCCCCCCTCGAAAATTCTTTAAATCCGATATAAAAACACCTTTGTCTAATATTTGTTTGAATATTTTCGTACCATTTTGCTTTATTAACTGAAATATATAATTATGCGTTCCTATGGTACAGCTTGTTCAAATATATATTCCTTATAATTACTTACAGTATATGATTGACGTTATTAATATTAACATATCCCAGCGTGGAGTACATACATACATACGAAACGATAAAGCACGATCCTAAGGATGGAATGAATTCACAAATCAAATTGCTTACTTTAATGTATACATATATATAGATATATGTACATACATATATATATATGTATACATTAAAGTATATATATATAACTAGGTATTGTCGCTTGTTTAGGACAACGTGAAGTGGGTTAAGCCTACATAAGAGAAGCACGTTTACGTTTACCTGGAAGGCCCTATTTAAAAACGATGTCATCGAGTTCAGTAATCTCTGTAATGATCTCGGTAAAGTAAATGACCATTTCAAATATAAATTTTAATTCGATATGCATCTCTTTGATTTAAAGTGTAGACAATGGAAAGATTTCCTATTGTTTACCATCAGAACTGTTGCACCATTATAGACACCGTAGGGAATTGTGCCTGCCAGGAGTTCATATCGATCAGAGTGAGAGAAATAGAAAGCTTAGCTTAGAAATAGAAAGATGGGCGACTTTTCCCAGCACACTTATGAGCTGGGCGGACAATGCACGTCCTAAACAGGTCGGAAATTATATTGGTAGGCCTAAGACGAGCACTGAGCCATTTTCTAAAGGCAACGACAGACATTTCTTGTCGTACTTCAATTTGCCTGTTTACTAGTTCTGTGTGGCCTAACAGGCGCCTAATTTTTACTGGCCAGCTGTCACCATCATTAATCACAACAAGCCGGCTGAAACATCGATAAACGTTGAACTAATTTAGCGCCATTTGACGCAAAAACAAGCTAATGCTAGCTTTATGAGCATCATTGATTACTATTCAGTTTTATCATAGAATTAACCCGGGGTTAGTTTTGCGGTGTAGATGAATTTGAGCTCTGGACACTGCGGTTATTCTTTAATCAATGGCTAAGTATAGTCTGGAGAATGACACCTGTTTTGTCAATACGTTCTATTGGGGAAAAAAAATAATGGTAACATCAATCTATCGAAGGTTTTGTTGAAGCGAGAAGTTTTTATCAAAGTGCAAAATGTTCGTGCATCGTTAAAAGCGATTCTAGTCGATGCTCAATATAGCGTAGAGCAGACGCTCGTCTAAATTTCTCGTCCCCAGGGCCACTGAATTAGACCATTGCATCGTCAGTAGCCGCTGTCATTTTCATGTTCTCTTAACTCGTTGGGTAAAGTAGCATATACGGCTACCCATGGGATCAATAACGGATTGCTGTGGTCCCGTTTCACGACGTAACTAGCCCTGTTTTAGACGAACAAAAGCTGTGTAACAGACGTGCGTAACACACGCAACAATCCACCTATCTACTTATCTGTAACTAACTTACTGAGCTTATTGATCAATAGCCAGTTAGAAGCCCTTTGCTACAATCTTTAGAAATAAATTGGCGCAATTTTTCCACGTCACTACCAGAGATGCGATTTCAATCTGTTAAGCGGTTATAAACACAATGATCGACCCAGACCTAGCTAGTTATCGAACGTTTAATAAAGCCTTTACTCGGTGGCAATTTAATAAGTAAGCTGAAATCATGTAACGTTACGACGTAGTCGTTTTATAGTTACCAAGACCCTCGGATGAATACTATATTGTCTCGGAGTCGGTTCGAAAACCTTTCACAATCGCACTAGCGTTTCGAGCTGTGACCATCGAAGGTACTGCACGTAACCTATATACAGTCAGTTATATACGCTTCGGCATATACAGTAGGATTCTAGATTGATAGGATGCTTGATTCTCACCAAGCATCTGTAATGAATAACTAACAAGGTGACTCAGCACCGAACTTCGATGACTGGTTAATGTAACGAATCCTCTTTGTGAAATCGGTTTTTGTAAGGTGCAGGGGGGGGTTTACGGATGCATAGACAAAGAAAAAGCTTTTGCAGGCTCGTTTCATCTACTGGGTCGGACTCAAGGCACGTGTAGCTTGGCTTCCATGCAGGTAGTTTAGTTTACTCGTGGTGGTAACCATCATGACTCAACTCAGGGATTACTACTAGGGAAACCCCACACCTCCGCTACGTACTCCCACATACTTAGAAAGGATCGCCCAATTCCTATTACACTTGCCCCTCTCGTTGCACCCTTTGACTCTAGTCATCGTCGAATCTCTGTCTGCGAATTATTTCTGCTTTTCCGTTCTTTTTCATTTTGCCTTCAGGGAAAGCTACCGCAATCGTTCATCGCATGCTAGAGTATTGCTTGAACTCCTTCAAGAAAGTGTTCTATAAGTTAAACGTTCGACATATGTAAAAAATTCTTGCGTTTATGTAAGTCTATGACAGTTTACTTCTATTAATATTTTTTTCCTAAATCCATGCAGTATATATACTTTTTTGTTTTTAAATACTGGTATAACTTTATTTATTGGACCACGTTCATTAGCTATGCGTGACAAGACTTCCAAAACTTTTTCAGTAAAATTAATTTAATGAAACACTGTGACGGATTGTTCCTTGTTGTTCTTTTCAAGTATTTCTTTGTGATCCTTAGTTAAAATGCATTTTTAAGCTTTATTATTAACATCGATAACTTTTATTAGGAAATCTTGAAGAAACAAAGCTTTGCGAAGCTTTTTGTATTCGTCTACCAACTTGTCGCATCCGCCTCTTCCCCAGCAAAGGAGTTCGATTAAGTGTAGCGCGATTACGATCAAATTTTGTCAATGCGGCTGGGCTCTTTAAGTTGCATTTTGTCGCGGTCGTCAACAACGTACTTGTAGGTTTTTGAAAATCACGCGCGTATAGAATACCGTTCAGGCTAAACAATATCACCTACGCTTGCACCATAATCATAATTTTGATTAACGCTCGATGTTCAAGCTAGAATTGTGGACGTCTGCAGTATGCGCAGATAGTAAGTTGGCTTTGAAAAACGGTACTCGCTTTTGATCATAGTTTTGTCACCTTTCTCCAATGCAACACAATCTTCGGATGTGTATTTCTGTATTTGGGCCTTTGAAAACCCTCTACTGCACACTAGGCACTAAATGTTTGTTAGTGACTACGACAGAGGAATCACGATGTCCTGGGCCTTAGCTAGTCTGTAACTAGGTGATAATTATGAAGCATCGTCATCAAGCCTATGTTACAGTTCCATCATAGAAGACAAACATTTTCCCTTCTCCCTCTACCAAACCTCCAGTAATCAGCGCTCCATATCCTTTACATATATAATTTTTTTTTTTTTATAGGGCTTTATGGGTTTTATTGAAGATATTTTTTCAAAATGAATATATTAGTCTGAAAGGGGATAATGTTGTCTTTAAAACAAACCGTGAAGAAGTAACATCCTATCTTCTTTCTATTCCTTGTTTTCATAGGGCTCATAACCGTGCGTCGAGTTCCAGGTCCGAGACCAACAGTACCTTTGTCACAATCGACTGGCAATATCCTGCAGGCTCTATTCTCAGGGCTTACTTCTATGCGGAAAAATGAACATCCCGTTACTCGGTATGCGCTTTCCAAGTGCTGCTGCTGAGATAGCAAGCTTCAAAGGACCGTTCATTGAACCAATGATTTTATATATGTCTTGCATCGTCTTTTTCTAAACGAGGAATTGTTTCTATTCTACGAATCGGCCCATCCTTCCGGGCATCAGACTTGTTGATAAACTGTTGTCCTATTAGGAATTAAACGGAACTGCACATTTGTGCAGACGTTAGGTCCGATTGCAATACCGTTTCTGTGCCAGTCCGAATTAATAGTTCTACAAAATCATTGACTCACAGATTTCCAAGTAAGATTAGATTATATCAAAAAGCAAGCTAATTTATTGAGATCTACGGCAAATTCATCGTAAAAAGCTACACCATCGACTAGTTCTACAGCACTCGCAGAGCTGCATTGCCTCTATATGGGTTATAAGCCTGGGCCAATAAATTGATTCCTTCGCATTTATTCTTTCTATAGCGACCATATGCAGATCAAAAGGTATCATCCTATAGCATCGACGAGCCAATCCCTGCTTGGAGAAATGTATCGATTGTTTCTTTATTATTCTATTATCTGTATATATACGCCTATAGTCTATAAACGCTGGCGCTCATTACAGAACGAACCGGTCTGCCAATGTTAGGCTAACGCCTCTTCGTCGAAACGTTCAACTCTTTAGTTAAAATATTACAGCATAGGCACCGTTTCGGTTAGATTGACGTTAGCTTCAACAGTCCCATGCCTATTTCAAAATGCACCTGGTCTTCTATGATATTCTTGTACCTTTTCCCTGTAGTTAAGGACATCGTGAATGTACGTATCAATTTGCAAGTTTGCCGGTGTTGTATAGTTATATCACTCGTTGGAAAACCTGAAACGCATAAGCTAGGCCAAATAGAACTCTGTTAAATCTGCATTTTTCCCATTGCGTTACAGAAGTACATAACTCGCTTCATCTACAATTTAAGCACACTTACCGAAACGCGCTAATTACATCCGACTACTAAAAATAATTGCATCTTCTACAGCATTGAAAAATCTCTCTGTGTTTGCCAATGGATAGCAAATACGCCTAATTATCTTGCTTTGCGGTCACGGATCTAGACAAAATCGTGCAGGTTTCTTTTGTTTTGCCACTATTCCTAATCGTTACAAAAAATGATACTTGATTTATTTGGCCTAAAAGTGCTTCTTTTTGGAAGCTCTGCCTTCCGAAGAATCGGTGAACGCCGTTAGTACTGATCTGTCGACTGTCGGTACATATGGCTTTGGATAGTAATTTTTTTATATTTATTACTAAATATTTTACCATACGTTTCCATACACCCTAATATATTTTTTCACCTAGTTTTAATAAGGTAAATCTTTGTTGAGCTTCAACAATATGCTTAAAGAAAATCGACAAATCATTTACATGTATTATAAAAATAGTTCGGTTTATTTAATTATACCTTTCGTATCTAAATTCACTGTTTCTACTATTGTTCGTAATTAAAGCCAGCTAGCTTGGTACTCGACCATCCTGTGAGTCTCGTGTTGAGTACATATCGATGTTTTTATTGCTTTGTTACATGACGTAATATGTATGGTATTAAACAAGTTTAAAGCGTCCTTTAGCAATGGCACTTTTTGGTCCAAAAATGAACTAAAAACATAGTAGGGAGCGCTGAATTACCGCTCCCCGTCATTTACCGGACCGTCCATGTGACTTTCACGATCTTACTTTTGGCCTCTACTTCTTTACTACTTTGGACTCTACTTCGAGTTTCTCCATCCAACGAAATTTTTCGAATTTTAGCTGAAATGGGCATCAAGATATCGTCGGCCCAATTGTGCTGAATTACATCACCGCCCGCTTGACACCCATTATTTTTTTAATTTACCGATTACTACCTTCACTTTGAGATTTCTTTCTCAGTGCATTACTCTAGCTGTTACTGCATGTCCTGCAATTGAACATAGCTTTATTGGGGTACTGTGCATCAATTGTTGATGTGTTTTCAAAAAGCGGCGCGTAAGTTTGAATATTCAAGAGTCACCTAGCCATATTTGAACGATGTACCTAACTACGTAACTGTGACTGAAGGCTATTTCCTGCATATGTTTAGTACTAAGTAGAACCGCATTTGACCGCAATTGAAGGCTGATTTAGGCAGATGCCTTATTTGCTCCAGGATCGTAGTCGTTTTTACATATATCAGACGTATATAATACCATCATAGTGAAGTGCAACGTCACCACGGTCTGTTTCTAGGCTTCGAAAAACGATTCTGTTTCTATGAGTCTCAGTGCCACCTTTAAATGTTCATTACCTACAAATTTACCAAACTTGCTTGGTATCTAGAGCATTTAATGGTAAATGTATGGCCATGTAAGGTATCAGAACACATTGTTTCGTTTAGCCTACAGGTGCCAAGAGAGATGACAATATTACATAATACAGAAACATGTAATTTATAGAATATGTAGTGTGCGATTTATGCACATGGTGTAGTAAGTATGAACTTGGCGATCGGTTACGCGACGATCGCTTTGGGCATGACGCGAAGTCTCGCTCAGTTCCCACGAGAGTATATAACTATTTTCTTATTCATGGTAAGGAGGATAGAAGGAATTCTATTTCCAGAATGGATTGACAATTATCAGATTCTCTGTAAGGAACCTGAGTCACCCTTTTATGGGATCCGTCCAAGGTCTTCCTTCAGGCCGTTCATTCCTTATGTTAGGCTCCACAAGGTTATCCTGTAAGAGGTATTTCAGCTATCTCTACGATCATCACCGATGCCCTAGTAAAGGATTGATATTTATGTCAGTAGGCATATATATGCATGTACTTGTAATTTTCATCAAATTTAACATTACACAGAGTAATTATATTATGCAAATATACTTTATTCGATACTCAGTGAGGGCGAGACAAAATTCATTTATATTTCATTATAGTTTTTATATGATCTATAATAACTGTCTGAATTTATCTTAAGACGGCTTACTCGCAGGACAGTTCCCATAGTTGAACAAGCTCTCAATCATTCTGTTAATTATATTCTTCATATAATTTACTAAATTCTACGCACTACTATGTAACTATTAACTTTAACGAAGTCAGATTGTCTGTTGGTGTTCTACACATCGGTAAATCTCGTACATATATATAACACACCGCCAATGAAATATGGTAGACGAACGTTATTTATTTTGACAATTTCTTCGCATCTGGATAAACATTATTGGAGCCTTTATCTACATTTTTATATAGTAATGCTTCTATGCAACAACACTACTATATATAAATATGACAATCTGCATGTCTACGTAGAAACTAATACGCCATATATATATAGTATATTAGTTTGCCGTAGACGTCCACAACGGTTTTTAATAAAAGTTCCGTGTCTATTCCGTGGTAAGTACTAGTAATGTTTATAGAGTAGCACCACTACAAGTTAAACCGCAAAAGTTTTCTTATGCTTCCCTAACAGAAACAAGATAACGCGTTTGCATATCCACGAATATATATATATATATATATATATATATATATATATATATATATATATATGAAAGATTTCAGTGCAAAAGGGCCTAAATCCATTTAGTCCAAGACGAAAAAAATCGATTTTTTATTATAGAAAAATTAAACATTAGAAGACTTGAGTTGCATTTTTAGATTTAGTTAAATAGATCTGGTTTTGATTGTTTCTGTGGTGGCAGCGTATACCATAACGGGCACAGGCCCTTTTTGCATGGGAAGCTATCTTGCAATTATCAATCAAGTCACAGAATGGTTGTTTCACGACTTTTGTTAGACCTGTTGCCGAGAATTTCCCTATGGAGTTCACATAACTTACAATTATCGGATATGTACGCTAATGATATAAGGATAGGGCTATACTCAATTACTGTTTGGTTACTCGTTACTCCCAAGTGTTAAAAAGACTGTCGCAAAATAGAAAGTGTAACTTCGTTCCTGTTATTTTGTTGCGCTAGCGTTTCTATGTGCGTCTGGGAAACGACCATAAGGCTAGCAACTTTTACCTACAACTTTACATTAACTTAATTTACCCGTTCAAAAAGTAGCGGAATTTTCGTCAGTATAATGAAGAATCAAATAAGCTAACGCTGCTTCGTCTGTCTGATGAGGCTGCAGCTAATATTCAGCTAACATTGATCCGTTTAATCTATTCAAATGATGCTTATGTATCACAGGCGAAGAGATTCGTCTTCAGGTGGATCTTGTACAGGACCCTCACCATCCAGCTGAAAAGTACACATGTGTTACGCCTCGTTTTTAGCCAGGACGAGCTGTACGCCTAAAAGTTGATCTAATACGTTCCACCGACCTACATTGTGATACGTTTATTACATTTTTCTTATTCAATAAACAGTAAAAATAGTTCGATAGAGATGCCAGAAAAGGCGTATTAATCTCATCGCCTCTTCCCAATCTAGATTTTCATACAACGCAGTTAAAATACAGTAGAACAACATAAGCCGTCTTCTACCAACCGGCAGATAGTAAAAATCAACTGTAATACTTCCAGCTTCTATTTCTTCTCAGGGTCTCTTCCGATGTAACCTATTAATAGGCACAGTCTTCGGTGTCTTGCTGGTAGCTAGCTTCGGAAGATGACTGTTTAGCAGGAATATTTCTTCATGTACAAAAGACAAAAGCCACGCGTAAAGTGACTGGAGAAACAACTTCCGAGTTTCCTAGACAGTTTAATAACACATTACGCTACACCTCTATTTCCACTATATCATTTTCTACTACTATCTCTATATATTTCTATATACTACTATATCATTTCGCCATTTTGATTGTTACAAACAAGGTTTAACTCGCTTGTCTGGATAAATTTCAGATATTTCAAACCTACACGAAGCATATTGAAGACAGTAATTGGCGCTTCAGGTACGTTTTTTTCGAACACAGCGCCTTTTTTTTTTTTTTTTCACTTTTGTTGCCCGGATTCGTGGTAATGGACCGATACTATTAACACCCTAACATATTAGGCCAAACCTCATGCTCGCTAGATACCATGATTTTTACTGCCAGTTTTCAACTGCCATTGAAGATTTTTATAATATCTAGGTGTAAAAGTTTCTCGAAATAGGGAACGCAAACAATTTTGAAAAACAAAATAAGAAATATTTTTCTAATAAGCTAGAACCTAGAAGTTTCCCAAGTTTTAAAGAACGTACGAGCCGAAACGCTCGACGAGGGGGCTGTATTTTCGGAGATCTGCCTTCACTGGTGAAACTAGGCCTCTATCTGCTGCTTGGATACTGAACGGTCTGGCTTTTGGGCTAATTGCAACTCCGGTGGTATTTCTGGCGTCACGGCCTTTACTTCGTGGAAAAATTAGCTTAAAACTTCGCTGAGCACAGTATTTTCTGTGGAGGCAACCGTCATGGAATGAAGAAGCCGGGCGATTGCAGCAGATACGCGGGGTGGCGTTCCATGGCCGTGTGAATCGTCTGCTCCACCCGCCCATTTCTCTGCAGATGGGCTGCGGCAGTCCTCACATAGAGACTGTTGGAACGCGCTAGATATTGACATACACACTGTCCGCGTAAGTATTTAGCGTCATTTGTGGCGGCCGCGTCCTGAAAATATCCCCGAACAGGTTCTGAGAAACAGAAAGGGCCTCTACGACAGTTTATGCTCTGGTGTGGCAAACCGGGAAAAGATGAACAAAACGAGTGCAATAAGCTATACCTACTAGCACAAGCAAAGACGTCTATCCGAACACACGCAACGGTCATATGAAATCTAAGAGCCCCATAAAAGGTATCGGTCGGCTCTTTCATTCTTCATGTTATGATTTGCCATGCCACAGATCGAAATCGTATTCGAACACGTCTAAGGCCCATCGAGCCTGCTTAAGGCAGAAGTTCCTCTTGTTCTGCAGGTATTTAACCGTACTGTTGCCAGGAGCCGCCGTCTATAAAGATATGGATGGGATTTCTTTACCACCTAAACAACAGCAAAACGTGCCGTCTCCGACAAATTCGGCTTTGCGTCTTGAACCTAGGCATGCCCACTCGCCTAACCTACCGCCCAATCGACGTCCCCGTCTAAGTAAACGAGCATCACCCCGAGCGCTGCTCGCATCGGTCTGTACTTCTATTCACCAGTCTTTTCGAGGATATTGTAAGATCGATTTACTGATCAGGGTCTCCTTAAAAGCAGAGAAATATTTCCTGATGAGGCACGATGAGTGCGAAAAGGATCCTCGATTTTAACGCGTCGTTTTTTGCAATTTTAGTTTGCAATTTCAAAGTTTTGCACAAAACGGCGGTAATGGGATGCCAGCCCAAGAAAGCTCCGTAACGGAAGAACAGTAGTGGGTGGCACTAGGGCATCCATCGCCGCGCCCTTTCTTGAATATTCATAGATTCTAACGGGAAAGATGTATATGACGTTCTGAATTACGAACGAACACTTCGACCTCCTAAAATGTAAACTGGCGGTACTGAAGACAGCATTGGAAATGGTGTAGGTATTCCTTGAACCCCCGAAAGAACATAACGAACATAAGTTAAACTAGAGCCATTTGGTACCGCAACTTCCGCAGTACCCGGCTTATCAGTTGTTGAAATGACGCGAGGACATTAGCCAACCCAAAATTCGCCCATTTGGATTAATACTTTGTAACAACTTCATAGTGAGAGGCCTGTACTTCTTTTGTGATGCGAACCCGTTGCCCCGACGTGATTCGCCACGAAAAAAAAAAGTGACCATTGGTAGCTGTGGAATGATTGTAGCTCCCCCGGCTTCTCGAAGTAACGTCCTAATTAATCAAGTAGCAACCTCACCAGAAATTAATTTCAACCATTGTCAAGGTGGAACTGTAGCGGCCCTTCTGATGAACGCAGTAGCGTATCGGAGACATCCGACCTGGTCGATAGTACACATACCTGAGCACGGCCTAAGTTGATCCCTTCTTTCGCATAAACTGATCGTCGCTCAAAGTTGATGATTAAACTTTGCGTGCCGTTTCCGGGTTAATAGTCACCAATCTATACGCAGTTACCAAAGTGCTTAAAAAGATACATGAAAAACCCCATTTGCTTGGACCGTAGACCTCAGTAACTTGTTGGTCTCAATTACCCATTTAAACGAGTGCCGCTGTATTAACTGGCCCTCCGTAAACTGACCGATATATACATCACCCCGACACACCCCCATTACAATCGACTGATATATACATCATATGGTTTAATTTCAAATTGTTTATTTGGAATGGCTGTCTGAAAATGATATCGCGGACCAAACTGTCGTACCTCCACTTGGCCCCCTCCGATTGCAAGTTTTATTTTCTTGGTATGGTCCATGGTTCGGCTGCGCGAACCTGAAACTATGTACTGGAGTATTTTAAGGACCCAGCCGAGACGGCATTTGTCTCTGCGCCGGTGGCCAGTGCCACCCGGATTAACTCCACACCTTCCACTTCAACATCCGATTTCAAATTCCCAAGGAGTGGCGACCCTTAGGAATATCGGGGTGACTGCACTGACGTGGCCTGATATTTGACGGGCCTACACAGAGGTAATTGACCCAGAAGCTGCCCCGTTCCCGACAACGATACCGCATCGGCCTTGATCAACTCTTCTTCCGCTTGACCAATGGTTAGAGAAACCTTTCGTACGATCTCTAAATCATACCGTATTAGGGCCGGTTCATGTAGAGGTGCCCCCACGCGTCACACGACCTGTTCTTGTGGCCACTGTCGGTTAATGACTAGAAGAGCTATTTTCTCCAGCCATTTAGATCCGGTTCCTTCAGCCTGCTGCTAACTTTCCAGGGAATGGCAGGATGAGTCGCCCATACCCCCTTGAAGCCCGCCATTGCCACCGAATTTGCAGCAATGACGGGATTCGGAAGTATATTTATTGTAATTATACTAGATAAAGAGTAGAAAAAACTTAAAAAAAATATACGATGATACTGACCAGCTGTAGCTCCCGTTCGGTAAAGAGCCACTTGAGTGATAGCCGGATCGGAATCATACAAAGAAGAACAAATGGGAACGCCAGAGCAAACGAACTCTGCTTCACAAACCATAAAAGTGTTAGACATAGAATCTGAAACAATGGTAAACAGTAGTTAGATAAAACTAAAGTATCGCAATAAATTGGTACAGTATAAATGTGGGGCTTTAATTTGAAGTGGATTTTCACGTGATAGCACGTTTTTCCGTAAAAATCGATAAAAGCATTATCGGTAGAAGATGGCTGCTTATCGCAAGCAAAAAAGGAAGGACACATCATTTTTGAACGATTATGTGCTATAAATGTACTTTTTCTTTCGCGAAGATTTTATTCCTTAACCTGCTCTACAATGCTCTGCCGACTATCTACCTTTAATAGTTTATGTAGAATATCATAAATTAATTATACTTGTAAAAGGGTGAATCCGTGCATCTTGAGGGCCCGGACCTTCTGGGCATAGGGAACCGGCGGAAAATACTTCGTCGGCTTAAGAAGTAAGATCACTCGCTCAAAAAACTGAATGCCTGTAATCAAGTTAAGAAACGAAAGTCTTAATGCACGACGATGATAGTAGATATACTGGTTGGTTTTATCTCGTGGCTATCATCTAGACAACTTACTCCACAGCTCATAGACATTACACTTATTGTCCGGATGGATAACGTCGTCAACAGTGCTTGATAAGCTTGAGCAAGCATGAGTAAATAAGTGTGCTTCAGCTTAACGGATACAGAATTGATGAAGCTTAAAAGCTTCATATATTTTTAATGACTGTGGCCGTTATGGTCTTTTGTGAATCGAGCGTATTTCCAATCTAATCGGATCAGCGTCTCTACGGAGACATTTTGTTCGATTGCGCCCATCATCGTCCGGATAATTCTGCCATGTTTTCAACTCTCGAACAACAAAATAATAAAAACCCTTTTAAATTTCCTACGTGATATTGAGTTTAACAAATGAATGAACATGTGTTGTATAAAGCAAGTGTATATTATAAAGTGTACTCATTCTATAATACTTAAACTTTCGTCGTCTTATAAGAAAAACAGAACACTTGTACAATTCTATGAGGCAGAGTAAAGCAGACATACAACAGAGCTACAATAAGTTGTCCATAGAGGAAAAAGTATATTTACAGTTAAAATAGATATTGCTCTAGCTGTAAGAGTGCGGTTTGTGTCATTGTCTCCTACAGATGTAGACTCTGTCTGATCATACATTGCTCCATTGGAACCCTTTTTTTGACGTTGTCGGACCGACACGTCTGTCACCGCCTTTTCGGTGTTGCCCGTTGCAAAATCTGACCCAGTTTCTTGTCAAACTGGCTTCTGAAAATGCAAAGAATACCCACATGTTCACGTTCACACATTATTTCAGCCAATTGGGCTACTGTGTGGTTTACCGAAGTTTTCATAATTACGATTATAATGTGATTTTACTTATTTTCTCTAGCCAATGAACGCCTATCGTCTCGTCGTTTATGTTAACCATTAGAAACGCGTTGTTAGGCAAAGATAGCCTAGAAGTAGGTTTTTTTTTCCCAGGTCACCACTGTCCTGGACAAATCCGCCTCAAACTAAAGTGTGTCTTTCGTCTTGAATACATTTTAAATAGCTCTATTTAGCATCGTTATATAGTTAATTGAATCTGTGGATGTCTGGTTTGGTGAAATGGGAATGTTTGTCGCATTAGACGAAGCGACGTTTTCAGGCAGTGTCAAGCAATGCGAGCCTATTGATTCGACGATGAGACCTGGAAGTAATGCTGTTATTATAGGGACCATACTAACGTTATTGTGCGGAACGTAATGGGTGGAAGTTGATGCAAAATATTTACTAAAAAATCACACGAACTAGCAGTATCGTACTAGCAGACATAACGACGTACACTATCTTCAGTAACACATGGCTAGAGCTGTCGAATGCCGTGGTTTTTTTTTTTCGAAATTCAGACCAGTTTTTTAATAGGTAAACAAAAGTTAGCCTTAGGACATCGCAAGCGGATATACAGATCTAGTGAGACCTGATAAATCCGGCCGATGGACCGCTAGCTTGTCAGCTATTTGTAGTAGATCAGTATTATTAATCCTCAACTCTCGCTGTCTTCAAGATTTAATTCAGTTTTTAGCGTAGATGTCCGGACAGTCGGGAGGTTCAGTGACAGCTCCGTTTGAAGCAAATCGAACGTATTTCGATGAATGCTACAGACTCTCTATTCTGTAACCAGCAATTATGTCTAGCAAACATAGAAGAGTCCAGGCGAGCTCCTACAGGCGCTGATAATTAGCCATAGCTAAATATGCTTATTTCGGACAAAATGTAACACTATTATCTAATATGGCCCCTTTACTTGAAATGAAATTTCAGGTCTAGTGTCAAACACTATGTTCAGCCAGCTTTAAAACCCTCTACATTGCCAAATGTCCCGTTACGAACTCAACCTTCCCGATGGTCGAAAAAACGATGACTCGACTCATCAGCGCGAGATTAGAAATTGATGATGATGATGATAATGAGTGAAGAAAAGCCTTCGGCTCAACTATGCCTTAATAGGCCACGCCATATGTGGCTTAGCATTGTAGTAAACAGAAACAACTTCAGCTTGTTTATCAGGTGTTTTCTGTTGGATAGCCTTATTGGCGACAGACAAATGGATCGTACACACATCTCTGTTGATCATTTTATTTCACTACTATTAAGTATTATTATTTATATGTATATATATTTTCCAAGCACTGAAATAAAATGTAAATTAATGCAGACGGTGAACTTAACAGCTTAACGGCGGTGGGTTTGATTCATTTGAATACTTAACAAATGACCCAGTGTAATATATGCGACCTATATATTCTATGTGATCGATAGTGAGTAGCTATCGATATATCGTGATGATAAATTACTTGAATATATATATATATACATATATTCCCGATCCCCGTCGATTTATTATATGTATTAAACGTACCCATCATGGAAGTATACCCCATGTAAAGGAAGACCCCGAAGAGAACGGCAACGGGTACTTGTCGCAACATTGGGCCCATGAGCACCGATAAACCAATCAGCAGAGATACGAGGACAGCAGTAACCCGCTGCTCCCGGACACCCTCGACCTGTAGAAATATTACAATTTTTACATTAATTAACTTTGCAAGAAGAAAGGTTATGTTTGCCCATCGGCAAGCTTACTAAGTAGTTCTAATGCTGTTACCTCTGCAATAGCGTCAGATAAGTATGTGTGAGTACAAGCAATCGAATATATTGGAAGTATTTGATGATGTATGTCGAATTTAGTCGGAAATACCTGGGGCGTTTCGCCAGGAGCCACTCGGGAGCTCATCACGGTAAGGGCACAAAGATGCGAGACACACCGCACTGTAGCGGCACAAAGCCAAGGACCTCCGGTAAAGGCACATCCCAATTCCATGAAGCAAATAAGTAGAAGATCCAGGTGAAAGCCTGTTCCCTTGTGCGTCTTCCGTTCTTTCTTGGACATTATTAACCTATAAAGGGAGGACGTACAAAACAATACAACAGCTCATATATGCAAGAAAAATAAATGAGGTAAATTTTGATTATCGATCAAGGTGCGCACTTTACTCAGTTGGTAAGTGCGCAACTGTATAAACCCCCACGTAATGCGAAAAAAACGTTTTATTATTACCTCTATTGAGCACCTCTCATAGGATATATTCAATCTATAATAGAGTATTTTTATACGACAGAGTTTAGATTGACGTTAGAGCAGAAATACATGAATGATTCGTAGTTATAACGTCGTCTTGGTAATAGATTACACATAGAAATAAAATGCTTTAGTTCAATTTTCGGATCAACCGTGCAAATGATGTATACCCGTGTTATTATATCTTTACGTTTAACTTACTGACAAATTTCGACTTCTAAGAAAAGAAGTATGAAGACAAGGAGCCCTCCAAGGGCGCCCACGCCAATATGCCACGTCTGCAGCGGCGAAAATCGGCCCCATGGGCTAATCAGCCAACCGCGTGTCGGAGTCGACGTTGATAGACCATCAGGAACCGACAGCTTCTACTCATTATCGCAGGTTAAAATCGGTCATTTGCGAGTCAGATAAAAATACTTTTTTATGAAATCCAATTTTTTTTTTTAATTTTATGAGAAGTTCAAGTTTTGTAACAAGACAAATGCAATACACATCTCCCCCATTTTGCTCTTTCCTAATTTATATTTGATCATAAATTTTAATCAAAATATATCTCTAAACGTATTATCATCGTTATTATGTATGACTAATTCATTCGAGTCATACAAGTAAGCGTACGCTCTACCTCGGTGATGTTGATAATATTCAGTATATATAATAGCATTTGTTTTCCCTAATAAATTTCCTTAGTCACCTGTGTGTAGACGTTAGGAACTATGTAGTCGACTGCGACAACTGTTACAATGGCGATTGGCATAGCGAAGTCACCCATCGTGACGCGGATCGGCCGCGACAGGAACTTAGAGGTCTTGAAGCGGCGGAAGAAGTCCGCGATTAGGAACGTGGAAAACATGAGCACGAGACTCATCAGGGCCGTATTCGGCTGATTGTAGCTTACTCGTGAAGAGCTCGAATACGCCAACTGTGATACGGCTGCTTGGCAAATACGAAATAAGCAAAACTGTAAAATTAGCCCGAGCGGATCCTGCGTTCGGTATATGGCAAAACCGGCACTCAAAGTTCAGCTGTACAGTTACTTCCTGTTGTGAATATATAATACGTGTATACGATGGGATAAAAAGGAATCGTTTTTGACCGTTACCGACGACAGTCTGCACTTACCCAGAACGCTATGATTACTGCCGGTCGATCCAGCTACACTGACTGGACTTGGGTCCTGGGGTAAACCCAAGATGGTGACTGTATCACTGTTATTTACGGGATTTGTTAAGGCAGCTATAGACGGGGCGACAACTGTCGTGAAAGGAGTTAACAATTCCGGACCATGACGATGTATATAAATGTATTCATCGACCGACAGCAGGGGGTTATTCACGAAGATCTAGAAAAGTGAATGTGAACAGTCTTTGTATAATCTTTGGCAGATGAAAGCTAAATGACTTTCAGTTCGAGTTTATTGCCGATGGCAAGGAGTTGGCCCGCGGCACAATCAAATCGATCATTTGTGAGTTATAGAAATATACTTTCAAAGAAACGTCCTACTTATGTTAACGGCACAATGACAATAGGACATACTCACGATGCGGAGTTTATTGAGAGACTCGTAGAGATACAGAAGTGAAATTAGCGCTGAAAATATCTCTTGAGTAAACCTGAAATACGACGAATAAACGATCAGTGAAAGAAACCTCACAAGTAGAATCAAGCGCGTTTGATCATTTTTAGACCTAATGCGTTAGGTCGGACGCTTTCCGATGCTCAAAATAAGAAATCAGCAGACGGAAAACCCACCAAACCGAGTGCGTTCTTTCCTCCTTGCCTAATCATCATAATACGTACCGCGTAAAATAACAGACGAATGTCGACATCTCGAACGCGCATACCAATAGGCCGATAAGGGCGCACCAGGCTGCAATCCACACCCGAACGCCGAGGAAATCGATCGTGTGCTCCTTACAGAACTACAGCAAATCATTCCCGATATAGCCATCGAAAAAACGGTAATGAGGTGAGCCATTAATTATTGAAGTTCGATAGCCAGACTTCATCCAATTTTCGATGCATCGACTGATAACGGTTACACTGCCCGCATGTAATTTACATATAGTGTTGATCGTTAAGTCAAACCTAAGCGAGTCAATTGATTGTTTAGGCCAGACGACACATCCGACTCCTTGAAGAGCTAAGATACAATTTTGCCTTAACGAAACGAGATTGCTTACATTGTAAAGAAGTTCATCGAATAGAAGCACCGGTCCGGTTATGCCTACGATAATCAAAGGCTGTCCGGCCAACATCCCAAAAAAGACTCCGCCGGCAAAGGTCACCAGCAACGTCTCGGAGACTCCGATCAAATTTTCCGTTTTGTCACCTAGGGATCACGCACAAATAATCTAGACATCTTTCTAGTGACCTATAGTTATGCTATTTGTATATATGAAAAAGTTACTGTGAAGACTAAAGATAAAGGTATTCGAATAGATTTCATCTTATCCTCTGGCTACTCGAAGCGTGCCTAGAGAAATAGGTAAACACATCGTCGAGCTGTGCGCACGATTCACTGCTATTCATTTTTAATTCATGTAAACTTACTACTACTCCTTTATATAGGTAAACGTAATGGCATACCCAGCAGTCCACCGAACGTTATTGCACCAGCCAGGGCTGCGAAGTAGATGAAAATAGCCGTAGCGAGGCACTGACCGTTGAAGCCGTCTGTTAGATCGGACAAGTACTGCGGGTATCTACCGTGTGCATAAACAGAAAAGCACAAATATTCTATTCGGGTTTAACGTAGTAACGTTGTCATTGGTAAAAGCGCATAGTTTATTTCCTAATATTTTATGTTCTATAGTCGAACCGCGGTCGGCACTGTGTAATAACGTATCATAGGTACGTCTTTTTTTTTTGGCCAAAATTAGGTAAACTTAGGCACCTGGCACATTATTACATTATGCCCGTATTCGATTCGAATATGTCAGTAATACGGATAGATTTCTTCAGAGCGCCGAACTCAGCGTGACCGCTCTGGCGCTCACACACACTTGTATCGAACTCTCTATCTGGTTATAACGTGCGTCCTATCTGTACAGCCTGAGCCTGGCGGTCTAGCCCAAGGACGTTTCACGTCGCTGCTCACTTTCGTGCAGCACGTTCACTTGTGCCCATCTAATTAAGGTTGCTATTAGTTTGTGCTGTAACCTCACTATTGTAGCTTTCTTAACTTAGAACTTAACCAACGTTCGGGGCGCTACAGTTGCGCTAATCTTGCATGTATACCGACCTAACCTTAGAAATCACGAGGATCTATCAACTAACCTTTTCGAAATTTCATTTCGTAAACCACCAAAGAGCCGTCCGGTTCTACGTAGCGGGGCAAAATCATCTCCGCCCTTTTTAGCGCTGTCTAACGCTGAAATGTCAACGGCCGTCAATAGTTCTGTTATAACAAGTGTTTATCGAACGTGGCATTATGCATAGGATATTCTATTGCCAACAAAATAAAGCAAATACCCATGAACAGATAGAGTGAGCGAACCCAGTTATTCCTACGAAATAAGCACACCCAAGTCGTTTGCTGCCCAAATGGCTAATGAGTAATACTGAAGCCATGTTCGCAACTCGTACGCCACCGTTACGCCTGCATCGCGTGTTGATTAAAGTTGGAATATATTTAAAGAGCTTAGTTTCGATGACACACCCTATAAAGTTATGTGCCAATTATTTCTCGCATCGCGGAACTTGAACGCCACTTACCGTTAACATAGTTGAAATAAACGCTCGGATCCTGCCCGTATCGAGCGGCCGTTTTGTCGTCTTTGTAGCTTTGCTTCTTCGACAGCCGTTTCATGCGCTCCCTTCTCCTTCGGATATGTTCAGATTTTTTGCGCAGTTCTTCGACGGGAAGGAGTGCCTTATTGTCGTAGTCACCAGGTGGAAGTACTATTGTTTCACCTGTTTACCATCGTTTGAAATACACGCGAACGAGGTGGACGTGTTCGTGTCATGTCGACGAAGCAAACATCAAAATACACCAATTCATGTACAGAACATTTTTGTCACTATGCACAAGTTCGGATATTGTCCTCCATTTTTGTTTATAGCCACTTGTGCCAACTTACCCAGAAACTGATTAAAGGCCTTCAAGAGGTCAGCTCGTCCTTCGGCGGCGTATGCTGCCTCGTGAAAATTCTAGAAAGTCAAGACTTTATTAGAAGACAGAAAACTTGCCCGACTCAAAAAAGTGCGCCATTTGTTAGTTTCCATTAGTTAAATTTACGTAACTTCAAGTAATTCAAGCTGATCGATCATTTCAATAACTAAAACTATTTATTTCGAGCTCTTTCCTTCAAGCTGAAGCGAACCAAAAAGCGCTCAACGCCAAATCCGAATTGACCTAAGACCCACTGTCCTGTAAAAGCTGAAGGTATCATTGACTGTAGCGCCGATTGAATAGCAACTCTAAGAGAACGAGGCAAAATGAAGATTTAGACATACCTTGTTTGACATAAGGGTGGATATACATCTTCCGATCTCATGGTAGTCTATGTCATTCTCCTCAGGTCCCAAACACACGAACAAAAATCTGCACAAAACATGAAATCTAATTAGATACGGTGTGATCGAATGTAATATCATTCCGGTGTAAGTACGCTCCGGTTGTTGCTATTCGGAAACAGGACAAATGCTACTGTCCTCGTGCGAGTTCGGGACTCGAAATGGGTACACATCAACGACTAATTCGGCCTGTAATGAATACCAACCAAGTCTCTCTAATCAGCAAAGCTACCTAAACCGGGTTGGAATTGGTACCTGACAGGAAGAGGCACCTCAATGACGTTAGGCAACACCTGAGAATCGGCCAATCTCACAAATGCAACCGTTGTCTTTTCGAGCGAACGTAGACCAGCCACCATTACGCTGATACCCTCAGAATCTGCAGAGGTAGAGACTATATTATTACTGTGTTGTAGCCCGTTCAATCATTCTGATTAGATTTAGTGAAGTTACAATGTTAACGGAATTTCGCCATTTTACAAGGTCAAATTATCAAAGAAGGTTTGGATAAGGTAGACCGCCTACGACAAGAAGAAATTATGGTTCATGTAAATAATTGGATATCGCGTGAATTAAGCACGTTAAATCATTGGGTTATATGAACTTCCGGATGGAGGGGGTTCCATGAAAAAAGTTAACGATTATATATACGTTTAGGAGGCAACATCTGACTTACACAAGCAGATATTGCCTCCTAAACGTCGCCCACTAATCGTCTGGGATAGAGCCTATGTCGCATAGATATTTTCGAAATAGAGCGCGTCGCTTCGAAGTAATGCCCAGCCATATATTTATTTTACGCAGAGTTGAAGCCATACAAATAAAGTCGGGCTTAAACAAGCCAAAAAATGCTGTTTTTCAGTGCCGTCGTCAAAGTGATTATGTTCTCAAATTAGCAAAAATACGCTGGCCTTAAATCTAAATACTTTTAATCTATCTTTTCAACAATAAACGAATACAGGCTCAAACTTTGTTAGGGATCCTGGAGTTACACGCTGTATCTTAAGGTTAGCTGACATAGAGTTTAGATAAGTCAATCAGCTACAGTCTGTCTCTGTTCAATAGTGAAGATTCTACATAATAATAACAACTTTAGTCGTAAAGCCTAATTTACGTTACGTAAATTACGTACTTCTGAAAGGCATGTAGGTAACGCACATTCTGTACAGCACCACTTGTGAAACGTGTATCCTTTTGTTAGATACAGGTACGATGAATATCATAATTATTCTAAACGTCTAGATTGTTGCAAATATGACATTGTACAACGCTTCTAATATTTATTTTATAATAGATATTTAAATTATTTGAATATACGTACGGTACGCGAGGTAACTGTTGTCACTATAATAGAAAAGGAACATTACAGCCTTTTTCATGTAGCAACGATGCTAAAGAGATGACCGTTCCAACAATCAAAATGAATAAAGCTATTGTGATATTGACCCTGTGTAAGGTAACTTGAGCTGTATTTAAATTCAATCGAAAGATCCTGAACGAGAGCCCCTTTTCTGCTATAGTAATTAAATTTGAGTTAAATAAACTGGGGCTAAGCTTTATTCGAGTAGACGGGTAAAAACGTATTAGATGCTTGATTGAAGATATAGCGTTTTCGTATTGATTAAAATAATGAATGAAGTTCGAAGCTCCGGTAGCATTAGCGGCTGCGTAGATGCATGTGCTGTCCTGCATCACAGAAAGATGCATTATAAACAAAAAAAAAGAGAGGAAACGATGTTTTGCGTCCTAAAACTGAATGGTTAAGACAAAGTGATTTCGAAAGCTCAGAGAAAGACGACTGCGCGATGTCTCACCTTCCGGGATCCGCTTTAGTATAGCTTGTTGGTGATGTCCATCCATTTCCTAAAATCGAATTGGTATACAATGTAATAGATGTAACGCAATGTTCACTGACTAGAGGAGGCCGTAGAAATTTTCCCTTATTTACTACCATGACATCTCAACGTAGCTGGCTAACGCCATTCAACAACAACTGCACGCGACCTTCCGCTCTTTAGACACGAACCTTAACGAACAAGTTCCTTGAATATTGCTAATGATATCTTATGCGGTGGCTAATTAAAAAAATGTTTGCTCTGTTTATTACTTGGATCTCACAATTTGTTTTTCGGACAGATTAAACTATTACTGTATTAGCTAAGTTAGTCAGCAAGTTAGTTCGCAACCGCTCAGAGTAAGTTAGATAATCGATATATAGGCTATATGCAGAAAAGCATAATGAACAGCTAACTTAATGCTCATAATAATCTTCTCTTGGCCCGAAGATACACCAGCAAATCGGAACTAGCAAAACAGCATTTAGTGCTTCGTTCCGTCATCGTTGTTAGGATGAGCTTTATGGTCTCCTATTATGACCTGAGGTTGATTGACAGATGAAAACTCCTGAGTAAAATACCTGTGAGCTGACGGAATGCGAGGAGTTGTTTCGGGTGAAGGCAGGTCGGCCACTGCTCAGTGATTTTTGTTTGTTTTCCTTATTGTCTTTGTTGGCCTTTTCCACTGATTCTTTCTCCTTGCTTTTCAGGTCAGCTTTGTCCTCCGCGACCGGCTTTAAGAGATTGAGCATGCACACGAATGTATAGTACCCTAGCATCAAATGTTCACCTCACTTCGAGCTCAACAGTGAACAGATAATTAACTTTGAAGTAAAAATTATTAGCTTCAAATTAACGCTCGTTCTCACCTAAACATACAGTTGTTGTTCATGATTAGGGGATTTCAAGTTACCACGTTTAAAGTCGCTTTTTGTTCTCAATTGAGAAGAAGCGAGATGCACCTACGACATCACAGGCCGAGGCTAAAACGAAGTCTTAAACATAGGAACCCAGTAGACAACTGCATAAAGCTAGTACAAACGATTGCCATAATTTCTTATAAAATATTGCCCATTCTGATGAGAGTACCCCCTAACGGAAATCTCCCATAAAGATTTTTATTTTATTTTCACTACCTAGAGATGCACGAAAGCACCAAACGATTTTATAACAAACGGGCAGTTACCTATTAAATCAAATGCCGTCGTGCGTATCTTAATTGTTTTGGTCATTATAAGGTGCGCTAAGGCTACAACCATTGCTTCCGCTACACAAGATTGCACATTAACGAAGTGCCTTTGTAGATTGTTTCTAACTATTTCAGTTTATTGGTATTTGTCATCTAATAGATAGATAGATAGATAGATGGATAGATGCATGTTTTTTCTCATTCATTCTATGCTCGACTCGCGATTTTTTAACAAGATCATTCTTGAAAGATAATGAATGGTCTCCATTACTAACTTTGACTCAACTTCAATTGAACTATAGAAACCATTTGAAAATTTCTCAAATAGTTCAAATAGCTCAAAATAGTTATTGAAGTCACAACCTTGTACCCCATCGTTCAGGTGTCGCGCTTTCAGTGATCGTAGCACCAAGCGACAGAACTGATATGGCAGTAGCGCCTGGTCGCATGTTTGAACCTGATAGACAAATGTATGATGAAAGCCCCACTTGTTTTGATTCGTTCAACATTTAATTGTTGACACGAATGTTTAGTCAGGCTGAATTTACCGCTTTATCTGCGGTTAATTCAGGTAACTTGGACGCTAGCCGTCCCTCGCCCAACGTTTACGCTGCCCAGTAGAGAAATTACTGCAGCAAAGTAAACGCTCCTTAGCATAAAGCCGTCGCTCCGTTTGCAATCGTCGGCCTCAAGTCCTCGACGAACATTGTGTTCGAGGGAATACTATTGGCAGCGATAGAACACCTAATGATCATATATGGCGGGAGCACTGGAATGTTACGTGCACAGTTGATGTAAGCTCCGCTAAATTGGATTAGTCTTCTGTTTTGGCCAATCTGGGCGCAGGAACGGCACTGTTGTGCATGCCTAATTCGGTTCTCTGATAATGTTTTCTCTATAACTGATTATTAACAGGTGGGTAAGGTATATGTAATAATTTAATGATTAAGGGGTAGAATCAAGCAGGAGTTAACTAGAATCGTTCTGTCTGCAACAATCTAAAAATTTGAGCAATCTTAACCCTATTCGTTGATCGAGCCCGTCGTGGCTAGCGCTAAAGGGAAAATTTTTTCCACTATCCACTGTCACGCTCTATCGTGTTGGCGACATCCAAGTGGCATGTAGATAACGTGCGCTAATTGTGTTTCTGTATTTAGTCACATCTGCCATGCAGTACGGTGAGACGGCCTGCTCCTGAGAGCCAAACAATAGGCCCTTTTCACTACCTAGAGATGCACGAAAGCACCAAATGATTCCGTAACGAATGGGCAGTTACCTATTGAATCGTCCAGATCAAACGTAGTCGTGCATATCGTGCACTATCCTAATCATTTTGGTCATTGTAGGGTGCGCTAATGCTGCGACCATTGCCTCGGCTACACAAGATTGCATATTAATGAAGTGTCTTTCTAGATTGATTCTAACTAAAGCGGTACGATAGTTTCGTTTTAAGCGCGCAGGACACCCGAAAAAAGCTGTTGGAGCTGTTCAGAAACCAATTGAATTGTTATCGATCCTCAAGACGAGTACGCAACAACGCCCACCTTCAACATACGTCACATAATTATTCATGTGGTAGCGTACGATTTGGTCACTCTCAAACATTTAGAAAAAGAACTATTGCAAATGAATCCTTTCCATCAGTCCCCTCCTAGACTTACAATGTTAATACGAAGATCCTGTCCTGCTTCTGATAGGGAAATGCTGGCCGAAATTTCATGATGAGAGAAGGAGTTTTTGACGCCGTCTAGATTCTGTTTGCTGCTATTCTCGTTGTGATTAGACACCGCGGCCGAAACAAAGGGCATGGCAGGCATTGAAAAATTCCTTTGTGGGTCGTCGCTATTCCCACTAACTGCGGTCAGTCCGTAGACAACACTCGCCGATCGAAGCGCTTCGGTCGACAACGGAGTCGAACTATGCAGCGATGTCGTTGAAGAGTTTTGACGGAAATATCCACTGTAATAGAAATTAGAGAAATAAAAGTATTGCATCTATTGCCTTTTCATCACCGCACACCGCTTTAAGTCGTCTGGTTTTCTATAGCAAAAGTGCAAAATTGAGCGGGTCAAAGGCGTTGTGGGCTTAGTAAAAGAGGAGGCACCCCAATTCCTCTGCTGTATTTTCTGAGCCGTCATAGATATAATAGGCTCTACAACGAGTACATTTGCGCAGGCAGATCGAAGTTTAATATGATCAAACCAAAATATCGTTAGGGTTAGGTGCTGATGCCTATCCGACGATTGGTTTGCTGATACCTTGTCTCTCACTGTCCAGTAAACGCGTATTGCACAAAGGGTAACAACACGTATTTTATGCTATTCTCGCTCGGTACGCGTGAACTAGATTAAATTTCCAGAAAAGGAATGCGCGTCGCCTTTCTGTCACCGTCTAGCGTGAGTTGTAACTTAACAACCTAGATCTGGAAGTTTAAATAAGTCCTAAACGTAGAACTCTTATTCAAGGTTAGCCCTATTTGTGTTTATGCAGTCGTACATAACCCTTACGAAGTGGCTGATATTGCATTACAAACTTCTGAGAGGCGGAGTCAAAGATCAAAGTTTAATGTCGTTCGAACCACACGTACACATATATATTCACATATAATTGTGATTTAAATTAAAGTAGATTTATCAGTGAATTCGTTGCGTATCTAGTATTTCACTTTATGGAATATGTCATTGTTTACGAAACAACAGTTCGTCCCTCAGACATTAAATAAACAAAAAAATTCACAAAACGGTCCTTCACGTCTTTTAAACGTATTAATAAAAAGCACGATACAAGTGCATCCCGACTTCGGGCATATGTAAAACTAGAAAATGAAAAAACTGAAAAAAACATATCGTTTCGTTGGCATGTTTCGTGACAAACATGGTCGAACTATCATGTCGATAGATCTAGAGTGCTGAAAATGTTTAAAATTATACACAAACTTTACAAACAACTAAGTATCTCTTGAGTTGATAAATTTTTGCAACATATGAAACAGAGCTTTGTTTAGAGTAGTGCTTCAACTTAGGGCCTCAAATAATACTTCACGGGAAAATGATGGCCATCCGCAACACTTCGCTTCATCGATTGAGCAACCTTATTCGCTAAACAACTGCAAAATTGTATAAACAAATTTTTCCTTTATTTCTGGAGCTTTCTTAAAAAGTAAGGGGATGAGATGAGATCTGGCGCTGTACCTTAGAAGAGGATACACAACATATACTTGGAAATAGACTATCGCCCCGCTTGTATATTTATCTTGACTCTACCCTTGACTCTACGACAAATACTACCGTATTTGTACAACTGGCGTATAACTCAAGTTCAGCCTTTAAATCAATAAAAGCTAATAAATCTACAATACCTTCCAAGTAACGAGCTTCTTCTAAGAAACTTTAGGGGTCCTGGTGGCTCCTCGCCTACGTGATGATGACTTTGAAGGAGAGCTCTACAATGAACAGTTATAATAGGAAGACTATTATTAAACATCTGGTATATTAATATATGGCTTCACATCACATGTTTCTTCAATTACGTTCCAGAACGTTTACAATAGAAAAAATAATGTATTATTACCTAATAATACATTATATTTTTTCTATTACAAAGGTAGCAAAGCCCAGCACACTACTTCTTTAGGCAGTCCATAATGCTATTAAATGATGTAAAAATTATCCTCGGTAGGTCCTAATTTGAAGTAGGCGTGTAGAGCAGCGTGTGTCAATGTACGTCATTTGCTGTCACACCATTAAAATGGCGACTGCCATTCGGTTCTGGTAGCACTATTTAAAAAATTTCGATGTTTACTGCAGGTAGTAAAGGTTATATAACCTGAACACGACGGCCCGATTATCAGAGCTGATCTGTCCATCCTCGACCATTGCATCCACAATGCGATTGCATATTCCTGAAAGGTCCTTCTCTTCGAGATCCAATAGAACCACCGCTGAAAAATGTTAGTCAAGGCAATACATTATATACGAGCCAGGACATATATCCTAAGAATGAAATTCAAGTTCAAGAAGAGCGGTAATCAGACCCAGATACTAAATTATACTTATGACATAAATTCTTTATTGTTCGGCAGGAAAAAACGGCAAAGTTAATTTCAAAAGTAACGGCAAAAGTAAACAGAAACTGTTTTCTGTGTGTTCAATAGATTACAATTTTGTTTGCTTTGACCTAAATTAGGCACTGGTTGAAGCGAAATCGGGATCTTCTATTTTGTCACTGATATACAATGCATATATATATATATATATATACATATATATGTATTCGCATTTATAGTTTCAAAACGGATCGATTCATATATAGATGACCTTATCAAGGTCTATTTTTGCATCGGTCAGAAGTTTATTTGCTGATGGCGGATTCGATTGGTTACATCTTCCGCAAGATGATTTCGAAATTCTTCTACTAATTTGTTTGTAGTTCTAGATGTACGAAAAAATGCTAATGTGAGTGAAATAAATACAACAGCTGAGCAGCAACTATGTTTACGTTAGGTGTGAGACAAATGGAAGAGAAACGTAAGGCCCAAAATGCGCTAGCCTGAAAAATGGTTTTGACAGCTCAGTTAAGTTGGCAAGCGATTCAAGAAGTGGCTACTTACAAAGATTTGGGAGCTACATTCAAGGGGAAGATATTGTTCCGGAATCACACAGTCGATGCGGCTGGGGCCGTCTCCCGCATCGTGACCTCATTCTTAGAGTGTTCTCAGGTTGTAAAAACCGAATAGAGATATTGTGCACATGTATGGATGTTCATTTACCAAGGACATACTGATTTTTTCCGATGTGAGGATACAGGATAGATTTATGAAACGTGTTTCTCGACGACACAAATCATCCTCCCTAGCTTTTTTGATTTCCAACGTAGTATCGGTCTGAGGCCGCTTGTGTATTGCCCATGCGCATCTCGTTAAGTGCGTTACCGAGTCAACCATAACTAATAACCACATTACCTCGATTGGCAAAAATTATCATTAGACATTGATAACGAGAAAAATGGAATATGAAAGGAAGGTTGGGTGTTAATAGCTGCTCCTAGTCTGCTAAAGAAACCCCAGGTAAATCCATTAAGATCCGACTAAATTCTAGATAAAAACGTGCCCTTGGCGCTAAACCTAAAAATAGGAGATTTCGAGAACATGTTCGCATAGGACGAATCCTAAGAGGTTTTAAACTTAGCAAAAGGCAGAAATGCATGGTGGTTATACTCGAGTGTTTAATGCTCTCCTTTGAGATGGATAACTTAGAAACTTTGAAAAAAAACTTATTAATAAGCGGCTTTTTCAGTCATTTACGTGGTGACTGTCGGTAATGTAAATCATACGTTTGCTTGACGCGCGGGATATACACAGACAAACCCACCTTAGTCGTGTCGTATGATCTCCTGTTCAGTAGCAAAAAAGTTCTTTCATTTTATTATAGCTGCTGAGCACACATTGTGCATAAATTATATCAACTTAGTGAAGTTAACAATATTTAGAGTTATGGCTAATAAGCAAGGTTTCTTTACTTGTTGACAGTAATAACTAGGAATTTCATTAAAACTACATAATGAACTAGGTGGATAGTAGAATTTTTACTCTGTGACAGATCATGCTTACTAGCTAACTGTGCCTTTGTGCTACCTATTCATAAGTATTGTTTGTCAGAGTGTTGTAGAGTAATCTGACCTTCTGGAAGGCAAGCAGGCCATTCAGTTATCCATAGAAAACACAAAATGTAGATAAAGGACGACAATGAACTGACACGTGGATTTCAAATGACGTAAGGTACAATTAAACAGACGTAAAAATAAGCGCCGGAATACGCATCTAGATTGAGTCAATAGCCATATCTGGCCAGCGAGGTTTGCTGAACAAACTTAGGTAATCCATAGGAGCCATCGTAAAGGAAGAAAAAAATTATTTGTTTGAGCAAACCCGCTATCGGACGAAGGCGCTCGGGATCCTGTTAGGGTTAAAACCTTATTTGAAATCATCGCGATATCTTTCCAGTCCAGCTTTTTCCCTACTGAGAATATAAGTAAGTGTTCAAAGATGGCATTTTGCGGTCGTCATTTCCATGCTGTGTTTGCTTTAGACTGACAACGCTCCGTCGGTGCGTTTGCACCAACAGACAGTGAAAATAAAATATGGCGCATATTTTTGAATGTACTTTAAGTTGCCATTTGATTAAGTTCCTTCTGGTATCCTTTTAACTAACGATGAGACCATGGAAGTTGTGTCACATGGCGAGGATGTCGGAGACGAAAACCTTCAGCCGTTTGATACGGAGCAAACTCGCAGAACCGCGTTCGCTCACTCGGATACATATGTCGGTGCGCATTTTCTTGACTCGTATTGGTCCCCTGCTGAATCAAGGGTTGTTTAAGTTCTAAATAGATCATGATGAGATGCTTCTGCTAATATGTTTCTTGGATCCTTTCTGGAACCGCTAGCTAAGTGGCGATATCGCGGGACACATATTCGATACGTATGGAGTCAGCGCTGGAATAAGCCCTGATAATATTATTGATTGAGGTTAGCAGCTATGAAAAAGAAATGTTCATCTATTGGTCAAGAGAGCGTAAGCTTAAGTATTATTTTCGTGTATTAGATCGTGGAGACGCTAAGCTTTAAATAAAGCACAATTTTTCTCAAGGAACATTAACTATATTGCAGCACTAGAGGCAACACTTAGTTCAATAAAACAATTTATAAAGTCAATAAAAAAAAAAAAAAAAACAAAAAAAACTGTAGCTTACCGGAAACAGAAATGTTTGCTTTGTTCCCCTAATATTATACGGGCATACTCCATAGAGCTAGCAAAAAAAAGTGGGAATAAGCTGAAGAGAATAATGTTGCCTGTATTACTGGCATAATCAGTGATGGTGTAGACATTTTCCTTCGGTTATTCCTCGCGGACAGAATCCGCATAGCACACATTGCGAGCATCATTTACTTTGTAACAAGTAAAAATGGTTAGGATGAGTCCCTTAAAAATGGCACGTACCTTCATTCCAGCGAATAATGCTATATCTCCGCTTCTTCTTTTCCACTTCTAGAGAAACAGTTTGAAGCATCATCTTTACATACAAACTACTTCCCTAACTCACATACATTTTTCTACACTAGACGCTGTTTCGTATAACAAACTTTCACATAATCTCAATTATTCCACCGCAGTATGATTCTCGTTACTGGGGAACGTTACCTTTGAATATTTACTCGGTCGTCTCTTTTAATAGAAAATCAGCCTACTTCAAAATTATTCTAAGTCGCCTTGCAGACCTCCGTACCGCAGGTAACGTCGTCCTATGAGCTCTCTTGAATTCATCCAGTCAAAAAGAGTACGTAATAACTCTTCGTAACGGATTGATCGATCTCAAAATAAAAGGCGGCAAGGAGCCCTCTCTTAAATAGCAGCAAAATCGGAACAGGAAAACACAGGAAAATTCGATGGGGTGCAATTTGGTCAGTTGCATGTTTCCCGGTCTGGAGTAAATCCTTACACTGCACCACCTGATATAATGAACAATATATAACCCAGACGACAAATGGCCCCTGGGTCTGCAGTACGGGATCGCCGTAACTAATTCAATTAATATGTGGTCACTTGCAACGTCATGATTCGAATATCACATACGCGACTAAATGTTATGTGCACTCTTTTTTTTTTTTAAATATTTGTCATGCACGAATTTGTTGTCAGCTTTGCCAATATCGTTGCAACAGGTCACACCTTTGTTTCGTACACAAACGCCATTTAAGCATCGTTTAGATGCGATGGTTCCTACGACGGTAATGCACTTATCAAAAACGTCATAACCGAGGGCCAAGTTTCCTCCTGCGCCAACGATCCCTTATTTTAAACGAGTGGTGGCAAAGATTTCTAGTGACTATCGCTGAAGCCGTTTCAACGTTCTCCAATGGTGATCATGGGTAAACACAGGGAGCTCTGTCACGGACTTCGGCCAGATGCCGAAGTGGCCTACGGTCAGCGACGCCGTTAGAGTATCGTCACCTTAGCACAGCATATTTTGCCTACGTCTGCAGCGGCTGCGGCACAAATATCATAGAATTGAGGAGAGGAGAATCAAGTTTAATTCGACAGACGAACAAAGAACGAGATGTTGGCCGGACGACAACCTTTGCTCCTCTCATACACTTTGCCCTACTTTACGTCGAGAAAAACGATCCTGATGGCAAAACAGAACGAGCTAACAGATAAGGCTATATACTGTTGGAGTGGGCACAAGTCGGTGTTTCTCAAAACTTCCCTGTAAAATCTCTTTCTTTGGCTAGCTATAAACTTAGCAGTTTCAATGAAATCATTCAAACGAATCATCTAAACCCCTAAAAAGGTTACCTAAACGTCATTTATGACGTCGAACGAAGCTACAGAACACGCTGCAGACTGCCCAAGATCCAAGCAAGCTTTCTTAAGAAATGTAATTACAAGCTTAGCAAAAAGTAGGCGAAAAAAATCACTTCTTTTTTGTCATATGGCTTGTTAAATAGATGGAAAAGTCGAGCTGGCCTTTTTGGTGGCATAGAAGTGACCGGCATCCACAAGGCGAGCTATTAACAGTCACACACTATGACTTTTAGTCGGTTGACGGAGCAAGTACGTTCATTGTGAAACTCGACTATGGAGTACCCGTTAGTAGTGATATTTAAGTTTGAAAAATTTAGCACTTTCAGAAACACCTTTCGGGCTGGCTCCACAGTAATGTTAATTAATACGGTAGAAAATATCCCGCAACGAAACCAAAGGAGTGGCCGAGGTGGCGAAGGAGGTGGCGGAACAAGCTTTCACCTGCTTGGCTTTTCTTCTTCGTGTATTTCAGATCAAGAGTCCTACGTCAAGTCGTCCTGTGCTATAAGCTAAGATCGATACGTCGCCACCAGTTTGAAACATTTTTCTGACCATTTTAATAACGATTTGAAATTTTTCTGGTGACGATCGCTTCGTCGATTCTCCAATCTCTTCCTTTGGGGATCACATTGTTAGAAGCCTTATGGGTCCTTAAAGCATGACTTCCCTCAAGCAGTCCTTCCTTAGGCTGCTGAAAGCCAGTCTAAGTTAAATAATAGTCACTTAGGTAAAAAGAAACGTTTGACTTTTCTTAACGCCCAAATTATTTATGCGCTATATTTACACAGCCAACCTAACCGTATATATGTTGTTTACAATGATCGAAACCGATTATTTTACCTAGTCACTGCAGCGTGACTGAAAATGGGTGACAGATGGAGACGGAAACTTAAAAAATAAACAATTGTTGTTGACACTATATCTGTATACGCACGAAATGTGTCGCAATAAAAGTGAGATGACCGCACCGATCTCTGGGTCAGTGGGGACGATGACGAAATCGTATTATCGTATTGTACATTGAACATTCGTGAAAAACGAGGTCCAATAGAGCCGCTGATTTAAATGCAGTGAGGTGGTTACGAACTTTTTACCTAATTTATCGTCGAAGCTTAGCTCTCGCCGTTACACTTCCTGCAAACCGTAAAATTAATGTTCTTCTATTTTTGTCCGAATCGATGCCGTGGATGGACGAAGATTTTTAAAAAATAGTACAGTTAGAAAAATTTTTGTAAAGTCAGGCTTTAAATGAAATAGCATATGTATGTTTCATTTACACCTTGGCCGATTTTCTCGGGGCATACTTTGGTAGGTATGAAGACTGTTCTCTACTCAGAGCTACAAATTGGATTATTGCAGTAATAATATTGTCAACGGTGCCAGAAAAGATCCATGTTTTACACTGCGATAGATCGTGTTTCCTGCGCCATCAAAAAACAAACTGTGAGGATCTATGAAATGTTGTTTTGTATAAAATATACAGAACTTTTTTCATTCTAACTGGCCTAATCATTGGATTTCGTTTTCTATATATATATGATCTATATATAAGAGATATATATAGCTATATATATGAGATATATATATATATATATATATATATAGACATCAATTAAGCAATGTTAAACCTGCACCAACCGTTTCATAATCCAATTCAGCCATTGCTGTTCTTTATTTCAATATAGTTTTTTTTTTTTTGTTGATTTTATTATTATAAAAGTACGTGACGATCGAACTACACTTTGTAGTGTTAACAAGACTCTGTTTTGGTTAATGAGCATCGAAATGCATCTGCTAAAAACTAAGGTAAACTCAAAGAGAACTGCAAACCCATTATGTGAGCTAAGTTTGGGTCACGTTAAACGACCTTGAGTTTTGACTGGTATAAGTTGTATTGGTTTCATAGCGATTGTCGCCAGCAGACGCCGCAAAAGCAAAATTTTACCACGCGGTTTTCATGAATTGCTTTTTATTTGAGCGCCAGAATAAAGTTTATTCGCTTAAAGAATTACCCTAAATATTTCCATATCTGGAGATACTCCTATATAAGTACTGTAGATATCTATTATGGTCTCCCGCATCGGCTCTACCGGTACTTAGTAATTGTTGGTAATGTCCGATATACCAGCCTGCTCACAAAGGTAGGCGCCCTATGAATCATCCTTGAAATTCGCGGGGCCATGGCATTGGTAACGTAAGTGATTGAAAATATCCACGTCCCTGAATTGAATTTTTCAGCCTCGCGTTTGGGGTGGCACAGACAACTTGAACATATTTCTCTTTTCCGTATTGCTCAATGATCTGTCGACAGTCAAGAAAAAGCACTGACGTAACGTTCAGCATAAGCTACTCTATAATTTCTCTGAGAGCGAAAACTGCTTCCACATATACCCTATAACTTGAATAGAAGGTTTTAAAAGCCGAAGGCTTTTTTTTTGTCTCGGAATACTATAATTGAACATAGCAACTTGATCTGCTACTCTGGTTTAACGCAGTTATTCAATAGAAGCTCTTTGAGCAGCTCCACAACTCTCCACAAACAGCGGCCTTTTTTTCTATAAAGTCTCATAAACACTAACCCCTATCTGACGGCAAAGCGACTTTTTTGTTTTGCTCAAGTAAACCCAGCGTTTCTTAACCCCACTCAGTAGGATGGGGCACTTTGTGGAGAATTTTCAGCTCAAGTAAATCTACAGTGTATTTCTAGTTTATCCAGATATAAAGGCAATGTGGCAGATTTAGACCTGGGTTTTTTTTTTATAGCCCACTGTCACTCACGGCTTCCACTACCTTTTCCTTGAAACGTTCGACCGTCATGAGCTGGTTGACACTTCGCGGTGAAGGTGTCAATACTGTCCCTAACACTGCTAATCTGCGCCGCGGCATTCTATCCTCATGTTTCTTGGCTCTTCGTTAATCGTACATGTTACTGGGTACGTTTCTCGGTATCGATTGGGTTTCTAGCGATTGTATAACGATCTATCTAAAAAAGTGGTAAAATCAATAATGATACAATTATTTGATATATCGTTTTTGTATCATATAAAGGTTCATTGTAAGCGAACAATAATTGGTCGTCGTGGATAATCTGTTTTCATCTCGGTTGGTGTAGAACGATACACAAGGGACAGAGACGAGATCGCAAACCGTTCAAGGCCATTGCTCGTAGGCCAGATATTCGGTTCGGAGGTCCTTGCTTCAGAGATTTAAGCGCACTACTTACGCAAGACATAGCGATATCGAAGGGCTTTGTAGAGACCCGTGCTAAATTTTAAAACTCACCTTTTCCCAAGCATTTTTTCAGTACTCCGAGGTCATTAAACGATAGCGAAGCCACGTGAGGAGCGCCCCACCTAAAGTTGAAGTAAGCCTGAGTATTGATTGTACTAATGTAATAATAAGAGTTAACAATAATAATAATAATAATAATAATGAATGAGACGCTTTCGTTTGCTCAGTTACGAAAACTACGATCAATATAATGTAAATTAAAGTTTATCCAAATATTGACTCATGCTCCAATAATGATTTGTAGTCAAATGGACGAGCGAATACCTGTCAACATCTTGTTCCACATTTTCTTCATATTTAATCCATCGTGCCGTTTCCTTCCATTGATTCGACACTAATTCAGCTAATTCAACGAATACCTCATGAGGAGTATGATCGTATTGCTGAAAGACATTAGCAATAGGAATTGACATTTATACTCGAAAAGTCGAACCGCATATCTTATAAACGGAGATCGTCATGACGGATCAGATAAAATACTGAATTAGAAAATTCGTATTGGTACAGTTTCAAGTCAGTTTTTCGTTAATTAACTTTCTAAATCGTGTCGAAGTCCTCGACACTCGAAAGAAAAATATAAGCAATTTAGAAAAAAAATCTCGAGATTGAGAGGACCTATGCAGGGCCATTACGTGGCGCCCCATGTGTATATATGGATAGGGGACTGACTCCTTTTGTGTGCAAACTTTCTCAGTCCACTCAAAATGCAATCTTAGCAAGCTTTAGGTTAAATATGACTTTAGAAATGATCT
>NW_019211460.1:771536-901289 GCF_002443255.2 Varroa destructor
TATATGTAATAGGTTTATTTGTAAATATGTGTAGTCAGTTTTCATTGACTCACAATGATGCACACTGAAGCGCGCAGCTAGACGAATGTAACTATCCCCCTGTCAGAGATATTTCGGGTAAGTGTTTAGTGAAATATAAGTGTAAAAACTTATCAATATGAAAGGACTCAGCTCAGCATTATACAAATTGTGTTCGAGAACGAAGATTTACACAACGAAAGATTAATACTATAAATACTTCTGAAATTTTTTTTAGGACTGATCGGATCCATGAAGTCCTGTTAGGGTCCAAGAAGTCATTCCACGAGCATAGTGACTTGTACACAGAAGAAGTGCTGTGTAAGGGAACTTTTCAAGTATCTTCTTTATGCATTATCAATATATATATATATATATATATATATATATATGGACTAAACCATCTAAAAACGTTACTTTTTTGGCTGGTGAACCAAACCCATATCATTCAAAAATATAGGGGTTCTGGGAGACCATCAAGTGTGAGTGGGCACTTCGGGTGACACGCTTAAAAGCACGTGCTGTTCTGTTTGAGCTCTATTTGACGATCGGGTACATGCGTCACTGGTACACACCACCAACTGGTAATCATATGCGATTTCTATTTTATTGTGCCTTTTCGAATGGCTCTTCTGATAGCGTTTCTGTCGATTTCGTTGTACAGTTACCAATTGTTGCATTGCGAATGAATAAACGGCGTTTGTCAGACACACTGGGATTACTTTATAAACCGGAATGAGTGTGATGCGTCAGCAATTATGCAAAAAAACATCAGTAGATTAATTCAATGAACTTATCTAAGCTTGTTTGAAATTAAGTTCTCGAAAAACTTGACCTGTAGCGTAGTTTGCTGGGTACAGCATTCTATTAACGTGATAGCGCCTATCCGATCTTGAAGTTTTGAGAGTTATCTGCTTTAAGCGAATAACAAGTTGAACGTTCTCATTGATACCATTCTCAGGGGATGTTCTTATTTATAGCTGCCGGAACAGCCCCCAATCAAATGTAGTTTAAAGATACGGTACTTTGGCCAGCCATAGCGCTACAAACACCAAAAAAAAAAAATTCGTTCCCATAGATCGTGTTGTTTAGCCCTAAACGTTTGTGGCACGCGGGGAATAGCGTCCGTTGCGCAACTACCGCCTATTGAATTATTCATGTATCTGCTTATGTAACTTAAAGTTAGACGAGAGCACACTGAATTATGACACAATCGTCAGATATGGGTGACTTCCGTGGCTGTAACGATAGTTTCAATACTTTGCCTTATCTAAGATGCTAAAATTCTCGGCGATACTATCGGTGTATAGCTTTGTTGCCGGCTGAAAAGGCCTTCGGGACACGGGGCGTGGTCTGGGTTCGTATCCGGCCGTACACATTTTTGTATTCATCTAGCAAAAATTATACTGCAGTTGTCAAACAAGCACGAACACAGCCATAATTTCCGCCACTGTTCGGTCCCTTGGGATTTCCTGCGGAGTTTAATGAATTCTATATCGCCGAGCTTGGTAGATAGAGACGAGGTCACTTTTAAAAACAGAGGCCAAAATCAGAAATTTCAATGAGCTCAATAAGCTCGGCTTTGGTCATGAATACGAAAATGTTTAAACCATACACACGGTGCGTAATGGGCTCCAATTAACGTCGGCCCATCGCGTGCTCCATAATATGACAGCTAAAAAACTGAAAAAAACGTATATGTGTAGCACAGCGGGCTACTACACACCGTTGCCGAATATTGTCCACTAAAAATATGTAAAAGTTAAAGATTTATCATTGAGCCGATCATCTAACCCGCGATGGACAGACACAGTGGCTGGCGTCAGGTTAGCGGCGCAAATACAGCAACCGAAAGGGTCTGGTAATGAGTTGATAAGTTCAGCAATTACTTGTGTAATATAGCAACAAAGCTATCATACGTCAATGGCGGAAATATATTCAGCCCCATAAGGTAACAGAAGCTAAGGTGATTAGACAGACTTTTGCCATCACTTCTAGGTGTGCATTTTTCTATAGATGCTCTCGGAATTAATAGAAAAATCTAACGTGCCGCGGAAACTGGAAGCGCGCTATTTTCCAAAATCAGCCTTAAAACGCATTTCAAATCTGCTAGTAATTCTAGCACGGAGAAAACTAAAGAACCCTATTATTTGTTTGTCGTATCAAGAGGATATACTTTCTTGATTTTAACTGAAGTGGGCTTGGGCCCATTTCCACGGGAGTACCTTATATGCATAAAAATTTTAGCAGCTATCTAATATGTCGTTTCGCGAATATCGGTCATACAAGTTGTTTGTTTAGGTTGGGCAGACATTGTTCATAGTGGCAGCGTTATGCGCTGATACCCAAAGCGATACTGACCTATCTTAGATAGTTGTTGTTAGGAAGCTGGCCACATGGGTTTTCGGACTTACTTGCCTGTGTCGTCCTTACAAGGACAGGATCATCCGCACGACCTGGCGTGCCCTCTACTGTAGGTCTGTGATTGAATAGGTTGTGACGATGATCTCAGAGGAGACATACTAGATAGAAGCCGTTAGGGAAAGGTGGGCGGCCGAAGTCTTGTTCCCAAATGCCAGCTCCCGAAGCGTGTCTCATTGCTTAACGAGAGCCGATTGAGGCAGAGTATTCGTTTCGGTTATAAATGCCAAGGCGATGTTGGATATTCGAACGATACTCCTTCTTATTAGTAAGTGTGTTCTTTGTCACAGGATGGTGGAACTAATGACAATGCTCAAAATCTACTTGGCACGAATCACTCAAACAAATAGTTTTTCATTAATATGGCTATATGAAAATATTCATAGAAAAATGTTTACTCTTAAGTCATCTCCAAACGAAATACCAAATATAATATGCTTTATTTCACAGCCGAGTGAAACACTGTTGGTTAAGGACGTAAGACCTTTGTCGCCGTATATGCTGTTAAGAAAAACGGGATGGTCCTGATCGCTGCCGCCTATAGTGTTTGCCAGTAATATATACAGGGACTAAAGACATCATTACAAGCAATGATACGCTGTTCGATCATCGCGGCTCGCCATATTCTACTCAATCGCTGCTGTTCCGCTCAGACGAAAAACGCATTTCATGGGGGGAAATAGGGGACATGTTTGTATATATGAAGTTGAATTAGTGAGCCGTTCATGGCCACATGAGAGCGTAGTAGCTAATGTTATTAACTGCTAAATGTTTGTATACGTGGTCCAGTCGGGGGTACGCTTTGTTTCGTATCGAGAGTCTGTTCTCTGAAGTAATGGTTTAAGTAGCGAATGTAAAATAGGGAATAAAAAAACGTTACCGCTAAAATAACGACAGTATGGTTGATAAACGGTGTCCAAATTCACTTTAGCTCAATTAAGAGCTTTATACATTATTACAAAATAATACAAAGACACAGTATTATTGCTATTAGACTTTTACTTTACTATCAGACTACTTTAATGATATAAATTAGCAATCAACTGTTCCTTTGGTTTTTGTTGTGGACGTAAATCAGCTATTTTGTTGCTCAAACCTTTTTGGCAACGACTTGTGGATGACAGGCGTTTCCATCGCTACCCTGGGTCGCCTTATCGTCTTTATCGATATCCTTGAGATCTTTAGATGGCGCCCTCTGGGGCACTGCTCGGTGGATTATGTGTCTCCTGAAACCACGAGGGTCCTCGAACCGATGGCCTGTATAGGGTAGATAGATTAGACAGAACAATAGCACACGTCAAACAATTAGCTGAGCCTGTTGGGCGGTATCGTACCCGAACTACCACGTTCAAGAAAAAGCATATTAACTGTTAATTAACGGGGGCTAGGGGTTGCGGAGGCACGCCAAAGGCCAGATAAGGCCCGGCCAAGGTGTCTGTGGTGGCGGTGAGTCGATCCACGGTGAGTCAGATCTCACGATTAAACGCTATCGTTTAGAAGAAGACTGATTGAAAACACACGCTTTGCTCTATCGGCATGACAGCCGGGCAGTATTAGCACACAGGGAACCAGTCGATGCCTGACTCAAGAGACCAATTACTACTTTTCGGTCTCTAATTGCATCCCACTAAATTAATTAGAGGACGGCCGATGTGAGCATATCTTGAAAATGCACTTTATAACCCTATCAGCTTATATTATATAACCGACAAGTCCTTTGTTGCATCGCTCGAGATTGCCATAGACGGGCCCTTTTTCACATAAAAGATAATCCACTGCTAGTGTGTACACCTCGGTCTATATAATTTCAGTCATACACGAACTGTTAGCACAACATAAGTAACTTTTTTTGCTCGCTCAGATTATCTAATACGTGTCATTGATGGCACATAGTAAAGCAGTGACCCCTGATCCTATTCAAGCAGAGGGACATCATACTGAAAAACTATAATTTTCAATAAGTGAAACATGAAACAAATGCGACGATATTTTGTTAACTTAACGACATCTGGTTGAAGTTGCTTGACAAATTACACATCTAAATGTATAGTAAAGGACATGCCATGTCAAAGAAATGATCGATTACTCATTTTAATTATATGTACGATGCTTCGACCATAGGCCCATCTACTTCAGATCAATGCAGGATCTCGGCCAAGTTTGTGCCCCAGCACCAATTGAGTGATAAGCTGATTTATTCGGGGATGGTCTACGTAATAGTTCAGTGGTAAGGTGTTTGCGTATTACTCCTGAAGGCTTGTGGAGGTTTCGAGCCCGACGTAGACACATTTCGTTTTGTGCTAAGGGCGGGTGTCTGGAGCAATACCACATGGCAGTATTGCACGTAAAACTTTTATAACTTAGCAGAATAAATTTCGTAAAGCACAGTTCGAGCGGAGCTTAGCTGCTGTTTGAAAGTGAAGACGCCTGGGCATATTGCGAAAACTTGCGCTAAGCCGCCCAAATCCCGGGAATATAATGTCCTAAATATGGAGCCTGCTTGATCGAAGCCTAAATCCTAGACTTTCGCCTATTAGGCTAAGCCTACGTTTTTACATTTGTAATTCATTGCGCATTCACACAATTCAGTTCTATTTAAATAACACACTTACTAAGTAGATCTTCCTGATCGATACTAGATAGTAATCCACCAAACTCGTCATCCAGCCGATACCTGCAATTGAATATTGATGTCAATCATTTTTTTGTTGCTGGCACTCAAGACCATATCTGCTGCTGACCGTTTCCAAAGTAAGTTAGCCTTTTTTTGGTCCCGAGTTAACTTCCACTACTACAGGCTTATGTTGAAAATCATTTTATATATCGCTCAGCAGAGTGGCAAATTTTCTAAGGATGCAAAGATGTGTACCTTAAACGATTATTTTCTGAACTGTTACTGTAAGACCGGCAACCTTAATGTAAGGATTCTTTTAGGATATATAGGGACAGGGATTTCAAAACGTTTAGCTGTAAATCAAGTTCGAGAATGTTGGGCCTGACTTTTGGTATTTGTCACTGCATTGCGAGATTTCGGCCAGCGTCTCCTAACTGCAGAAACATTCTTTCAATTGACATGTTTTTACGTCTAGGTCGCGGTTGAAGTTTGTCTTAATATTACTAACATGGCTGGCCAAAATCCCCTTTGATTTAACTATTTTACAGTATCCGAAATATTTAACAATTGCAAATCTGGCTCTGATAGCAAATTTACAAACCCAAGGATAGTGCTACGAAAAGAATAAGGGCTTTTTATCCTATCAAACATATCTTTTTAGACATAACACCGATTTCTTCTATAGCAATCACTATTCTATATATGATTTATACTTATTATAAAGTTTTATGATCAAGCAACTTGCTATAAATTGCAAATAACATATATATACATATGGATGCAAAAATATACTCCTGAGTACATTATTCTCCTGACTACAGATTCATCTAGGTTCCACAAAGCGGTAATACCGCGATCTGTGCCTGCCGCAAGCGCTGCAAGAACAAACCTATTAGCGGGATTGTAGGAGTTGTCGTTGTTCTGCGAATCCCTGTGTCCATCCCGCGAGGGCTGGTGATAAGCGTGAAAACGATGAGGACGCCCCGATGCGTGTCTAAGGGAAACAAATAGTAATACGGGCACGACCCAGTAAAGAGACGGTTTAAATATAACGTATAAAACAAGTTGATCACATTCTTTAACCAATGTCTGATTAGGGCTTTGCAGGAAAATTCAAGAAGCAGCCCTGAGAGGTTTATCGTTTAGTTTTCTCATTGCTTAAAACGAGGTAGGAATTCTATGAAGCGTTACGTGAATGGCACGAGTCAATTTTGACAACTATAATTTCAGAAGTCGAATTGCTTTATAAATGCACAATCTTGAAATCCCCGGTAGCTGATAGGTATACAAGCAATACGCATTTCTAACCTGTCTCGAGTATGCTCACGAAGCTTATCCTTTCGCTCGCGGCCGCCAGGATGACTTTCCTCATCGCCGATAATGAAGCCGACCTTTATAAACAAATGAAATAGAAGAAAAATGAAGTTACAAGGTCGGCTATTACGTCGCTCTGCTCGATGCACTGCTTCTGGCTAATGCTTTCCTATTGAATTTGCGTCGGTAATTGTTTTTAATGCCCCAAATTGACACCTTCTTCTTAGTTAATACAACGTAGCAATTGTAGGGTTATAAGAATAAACTTAGTCTTCTCCGTTGGAATGATATAGATAAACGACAATGTCCAAGTAAAAATATATGTGGCAATATATATTGCCACATAGCACTATACCTTAGGATGTTCGTCCAGGGGGTTTCGGGATCGGGGTTCAGGGGACGTAAGTGGCTCATCGCCGGTGTCCACACGATGGAAGTCTTGTACCGGTAAGCCACTGAATAAAAAGTGCGACGGTAGCAATTAGAAGAACGATTTCTGATAAATAATGTAACTTCATTAGTAAAAATTGCTTATTTAGCTAGTTCGAACTGTCCATTTCAACAATTCTATCATTATCACTCAATCTCCATAGCGACTGGATACTCGATACATACATAAATATTGAAAAATGTACATAATCATCGTTCTACTTGTGAGTAAAAAGCCTGTTCTGGCAATATTCTAGCACTGAGCAAAGAAATAAGTGTACATTCTACTACCAGCCAGTTTGGTACTTTATGATAAGGCTAAAGTAATTTTGACTGGAAGTGAATCTAACTGTTTTCTATACGCTTCGTTTATGTTGCCTAATGATTGATTTGCTTTAAAAAGATATGTTCGACACTCATACACTTGTCGTGTGACCCCCGTTGTATATTATTGATGTAACTTCAAAGCGTCTAAAAACAAGCTGTACGGTTTCGAAGCCTTATTTTTAAAGGCTTAACGCAAATATCCCTCTCTAACCGTAGGGGTTATACGTCCACTTGGTCCTGACTATTTTAACTGATATTCGAATCTGCACGTTGCTGGGATGGCCAATCAAAACTTTCTAGTTGAATAAAACTTAATTCAAGATCTGATTTATGAACCTTTGATAAATGACGAGAACAACAACAACAACGATCGTTCGAACATCGTAGGGTGTCGGTCAACGAGGAAGACGAAACGACGTCTGAGAAGACGAAGAGATAGGCGCTAGGCCTTTAACAAGGCTTGGTAGCAGCCGGACTTTACGGCCAGATTTAAGGCTTTCAGTATAGAAAAGCTAGGTGTTGCGAACGAAAGTATTAATTTATTTATAATAACACGCCTCTTGAAACGTTTGTGAGTTTCTTTGAAACCTTAGGCTCACCCTGGTGGCTCTTTAGCTTTCTTCAGTAACGACGGTCGTTTTTCTGAAGATCGATTGCCTGAGGCGCCAGTCTTGTCTTCGGTGATAGAAGCCTGACATTGACGAGGTCCTCCTAAATTGACCGTCGTTTGTTCGCTCTCCTCGTACGAAGAAGGAAGGAGCGGCACGTCAGCTCCATCGTCCGGCGAACTACCTTCGACGTCCTGAAATAAGCAGGGCTCTATTGAGTTACGTGTTAATGCAGGTCAGGCCGAAGACCGCTTTTATATGTAGAAGGTAAGCGTTTGCTGTTAATGACCCTAAAGCAAATAGGCAGCCTTGCTTAAAGGCATTAGCCCTTTACTTTCTGTTTATTAGTAGCTCACAAATGTAGGTCAAGTAAGGTTAGCGCCGGTTCGTTGTATGCCATCGGAGAAGAGTACGATCAGAGTGTTTGCGTAACTTGAGTCGTTATATGTCTCACGTCAGTTGAACAGATTTTAAACATAAATCTCATATTTGTGTACTTCATCGTCGTTCTTGCTATAGTCATCTGTTGATGCAATGGACTTCTAGACTTGTACAGGATTTCTTTCTTTCTTTCTTTCGTTAAATAACCGTAACTTTTTTGAAAAAAGTTTAACGCCAACTTCCGACATTTTAGTGAACCCTTCAAATAGAATGAAAACGATTAGTTTTCATGTAAATAGATCTGACAATAAACAAAATACTACTTTTAGCATACATACTCAACGTTAAATACATTGTTGTTTTTATGTATAGTCTTTTTTGGGATCATAACTGCAACTAACTACTGATAACTTAAATTTACTACAGGTCTAAGTGTTTAAACGGAAGTCTGAATGGTAGCTACCGTGGTAATCAGCGGTACGTCTCGGTCTGCCTTCAGCTATGGAGTTTTATAAGACAGGTACTTGATCACTTCTATAAATCTTCATCTTGAACCGAATTGCCTAGAGCTATAGTTCACGCCTATGTCGACGTAAAAACGACTAATGTGCTAATTATATTTATAACGTAACATTAATGATATGCTGGGCCGAACTATTTAGCTGCAACATCAACCCCTTTCTCTTTCTCTTTAGCCTTTTAAGGAGTGGGCGCGCCACAGCTTATATGAATGTATGTATATTGTTTACATACTCTGCAGCAGTCCGCGTACGCATAACACGTATCAACGTAACGCAAAAACAAAACAATCGGTCAAACATGTTTACAATGAAACTTTATTGCTTCATATGATAATAGAGCTTGCCATATTAGGCCAATCATATTGCGGTTCGTTGTAGGGCCGTGAAAAACGACCGACTAACAAACAAATACACTGCTACACAAAGAGATAATTATTTTTTGATATAGGACAGGAATGACCAGATCACCCTTCGGGCACCACACAACGAGTCCGCATTGCAGGGCGTCACTGGACAGTCCTGTTTATAACATAACCCTTTCTCTCTACTAGAGGAGCTAAGGCTCGTATATTACGTCAGACGACTGCGCGATAATGCTCCGAAATCGAAAAAGCTATGTGTTTACTCAATTCGAAGTAATGCGAAGCCGTTCCCACCTCTGATTCCGCCGCAGGAATAACACTATCTTCTGCTAAGCGATGTCGTTCTAGTGTTTCAGTACAGAACATACAAACATTTCTATCGATTCGTTTAGCTATCCACAATCACTGTAATTCTACTTAGTTCTGCGAATTCGGCGGCTTTTAATGCTAAACCTTGTAATCCGTAATATGACTGTATCGTTCAAATCTTAAATAGTATTCTGTATCCGTTATGGCCTCGGCTCAAATAAATGAATTGGAAGACGTCCTCTTTTGCAATAGGGACCAGTAGATGAGACTTTAACCTTCTATATAAGCTAACTTTCTTTCTGTTAGGTTTAGGTTCAGCGCTAGATATTGAAGCGATGCTTTGTTGTTATTTCTAGGTAAATGAATACTGTTTCTCTCATAGAAGTGCAAAACGAAGCATTTGGAATTTCGAAATGTTCGAAAAATTCTTTTGAGGAACTTCTGAAAAGAATATAGCGCACGATTACAAAAAGCGCGGCAGGTTTACACTATTCAAAAGAGCACACCTGTATTAACTACTCAATGCCATGCTTTATGTTCTCAGACGGATCTGTTCTAGTGGGCAGTTGTTTTCCTCTTTTAAATCGTCCTATGACGATGTACATACATATATGTATGTATGTATACAGTTTGATGCACGTGTATACAGTCGACGTTTGAGGCGGCAGTTCATCTGCAATCGTAGCAGTAGTCAAACACAAGACGAAGGGACGATATAATAATAATAGCGGCTCGGTGCGATGGTACGTACTCTAGTGGGCTTTTTTGTCTTTATTTTACTGCTGCTTCCTTTTAGTAGGGTTTGGACGGGGGTGGAAGTACGTATACACATCGTTCAAGCCAAGAAAGAACAGAATCCTCTGAAAAATCCCATCCGGCTGCCTCTTCGTAATAGTTCCTTTGCCCAGCCATTCCGTACAGATTCTATTCAGATCATATAGTATTGTCGGCGCTATGTGCTTCATTATAGACGCGTTCGTCACGACTGTATAACTCGTTTTTGACTCTTTATGCTAACATACGTTAGTGAGGTTTAACGCGTTCAGATACGATGCGTTAAGTTCATATGTAAAGCACGCCTGTTTTCGAGCTTGTGAGAGTAACTGCTATGCTTATCAACGCCTTGTTACGATATCGGTAAGTATACCATATTATCGTAGGCTTAGATACTTAGAATTGCAAATATATCCGTGTCGTCATATATCGTACATCATGGCGGCTAGTACTTCTACTTTTTGTTGTTAAATAAACTAGCTGCTTCCCTTTAGATATACAACTTATTTAAATTTAGCTAACCCACTAAAAAAAAACAATATACACATTGACTACTGGCTATTAGAACGAATATAGTAAATGCGAAAACTCTGTCTTTTTTAAACCTTTTTTTTTTAAATAGGCGTCTACATGTGGTCATATCTGCGTGTTGCTGCTAGAGGCGAGCGCTATCAAGGGTACAAATATGAAAAGTCTTACCTGTATTTTCTACAACTACCGAAGCTGAAATATACCAACTTTTATTGAAAATACGCAAACATGTTACGTTACAAATACTATCACGCCTTCTGTCATATCTTCTGTTTGTCGTACCGGCTCGCGCATTCATTTGACGAAGACATATAATCAAAGAGAGACTAAGGAAAACTCTATCCGCAAGTCATCTTATGTTCTTTCTAATAACACTGTTTGCTGAATTCGTAAGGATGAGCAGCACAGCCATCAGAAAGATGCTTTGCCCAGTGTCAAAATTGACGCTATAACCTCGCGGCCATCATCTCTAGTCGCGGCAGGAAGCACTAGTTTTTCTCACGGTGACACTTTACGGTCTAAAAAAACATCTTGGCGTCTCGCTTCGAGACCTTTTCAACACAGCTAAAGTACTTGAGCTGTGAATAGTTGTACTCTTTCGTTATGGGCGGTTTTCTCAGACCTATATATCTAACATTGCCTTGTACTCTTGAGCTGAAGTAAAAACGGCATCTACGTCTAGTGCTTGGAAATAGAAATGGAAATTGTGGTCCGTCTTGCGATGCAAAATTAATTAAAAATACGAGTCGGTATCAGATGGATTGTTATTTAGACTGTGAAGAACATGTAATACTTCCATCGACAGTATGAAAAAGACATAATCATAAAAAGCCACGAAAACTCATCATAATTGAGTAAATAAACAAATCTGAGGTATCTGACCTCAACAATAGCAACCGCTCAGCTCGATGGCTAGACTTCTTGAACAAGGAATTTTCCGATTGCTTTCGTTATGGAAGAAATAGGTTAAAAAGGATTTATAGATGTCAGATTGCTGAACAAAAATAGATGTCTGAATTTGTCACGGACGCGCGAAAGGTTGCGCTTGTCAGGACATGGAAAACATATAATTCAAGTATCATGAATCTTGCGAGAAGTTGGATCCCCTGGCGTGGTCGTACAGCAGCGGGTTTCGGCGATATAAACAGCGTTTTTGACGGCCGTCAAACGCTCGCAGGAACCTATCGAGTAATATAGTGAATGAACAACTGCCACCTAGACTATATTATAGTATACGCGAAATAGACTTTGGCGTTCTAATTCATATCTGTTATTGATAAGATTGCAAAATAAGAAAAAGTTTAGCTATACCGTATATGGTCTGCTATGTGCCAAACGAAGTATAATGGTTGGTGGGCTTCGATCTACGAAATGTATCATTATAGACAAACTGGTCCGCTAACTATACGTACAAATTTGTGAAAGGCTTAAGAGAAACGTTGCATCATTTGCTCAAGATAATTCCACTTCAGAGATGTCAATATTATACACGCTCGAGACATCGATATTTTTACTGCCTTGAGAACTGATTCATTTGACTCCAACATGGCATTACGCACGCGACCTCTGAGCTCGACGATACCTGAGTCATCAAGTATCGTCGAGCTCAGAGGTCTCGGCTCAGTATAACTGGATTGTGATTCGCCGAAGCATCACGTTAGCTATATTATCTAAGTTTATCTTTTCTATTTACAAATATATGAGTGACTTACTTTTGCCTGGTGTCCGGGAAGGCCATACGCCCTCGTACGGCTATGGGGTCCTCCAGCCTCGTTTAGTTGAAGGCTGAGCCTACCCCCGCTTGGTGTATCGTTGGTAATTTCAAGTAAGTCAAGCCCAGAGCCAGCGCGCGGAGATCCGTCGGAACTTCCAGAGTTATTATTACCTGAGCCTCGATTTCGAAGCGGCACCAGATCCTAAAAACGGAGTGATACTACATTTAGCTTGCTTGTTCCTTATGCGATTTCTGTAGCGTATTAAATTAGAGCAAATTTCATAACGATATTAAAGCTCCATCTTATTTTTCCACGTAGCTCTTGAGAAGCCCAGGTAGGATTTTTGCATTTCAGGCGCTTGTATAGTACAGTCACCAAATGATTTTATTTCTCGTTATTGCCATTGCAACTATGCTAAATTGTGTATCAATATTTTTTGTGTGTCGATCTATCTAAATCGGCACCACGTATGTATACGTGTTACGACAGCTTATAAAGGGTTACCACTTTGACTCACTTGAAGGCCATTAGACTTGCGACAGTCTGGCAAAGTATTGCAGCTCTATTGCCTTGATAACATTTTCTTTTTTCCAGTGTTCTAAAATCACAGTTAATTATTATTCTTTGAGTAATCGTGCCACTTCGTCTGCAATTCACTGTTTTTGTTTATTTCGTCAATTTGTTATTATGCAAAATTTTATATTAACTTATCGCTAACACTTTCCACTATGTATGTCAACATGACGTTCCAGAATTGAAAACAGCGAGATCCTTTGGACAGTTTTCCTCACCTATGTATATTAATTAATCAATTTTTTTCGCAGTAACGTTTTTAGTGCGCCATATTACCGGGTAAATAATTCTACACTGATCGGCAACCAGTGGTCTATTGATTGGTCTATATTCTTCTCTGATATTTTGCCGTCCCAGTTACAATATTTAGACCCTTAATTATGACTAAGTAAAACCGCTTTTTTTGGTGTTTGAATTTAATTACACGTAATTAGTGATTTGCGTTGTCACGTCTGAGCCTCCTGAAGTGGAACCGATCCAACTGCACAGACTACTATGAACTCCTTAGAAAATTAAACGTTCTACACGCCCATTAACTCTATAGACCCGACTTAGACATGAAGATAGTAATTACGGCCCAATTGGCCATCGATGTGCATAAAGATGAATAAATGAAAAAGTTTCGACGTTTACTATACGTATGATCAACGTTCAAGGAACTTAATATAATGCCCCAATCCGATCATGCCTAATAGATATATGTTATACTGTATTAGGCCAATACGAACTCTCTACGAACGTAGAAATGTCTGTCACTTACTTTAATTAAGCCTGCTGTAAGACCACTATGCCTAGAGCTTTTCTTTTATCCGAAATTACGATGCTTTGCATATATCGAATGTTTCAATAAATCATTCAATAATTCAATATAATACCCTCCACAGGACATTGGTATTTGTTTTTCTAATTATGAAACTATAATTACAACGATAAGCCTAAGAATACTGAACTGTAACCCTTTCAATGCTTCTCTGACTACTTCATTTATTAGTTTTATCATGTAATTAATTAGACCTCGCCTAGATGCGGTCCTTTCGCCGATGCTTTATTTTGCAGCAACGAAAATGAACGATGGGCGACGTTCGTTAGAGCAATTTCGTTCCCTTAATGCCGCAGCTGACATACGCTCTGAATAAAAATAGCAGATGCAGTACGCACCCGTGCTACTAGCATATGCCTTGTTATTATGCATACTGTTATATTATATACCTATATAATATATGAGGCAAATTCTACTCGTCGTGTAAAAAATGGAATTATCCTAACGCTTCAAGATATCCGAAGGGTCTTTTTTTAGTAATCAAAAGAAAAAGCTGGAAAGAAACAGAGATCATTTTCAATGGTCTACCAAGCCAGGAGTAATCTCTTTATGGTTGATAATTAATCAGATGCTTAACTGTATTCCATGTCATATTGGTTGGAAAGATGATTAGAAATGAGCAATAGAAGTATTGCTCATTACAGTAAACTTCAGATTTATTAGCTTTTCTTGTCTTGATTCTGACCCGGATTTAATCGGATAGGCCGATAGTGCTTGGCTAGCCCAGATAGGCGGTGGTGCGTCATTCAAATTCGCGCGGGCGATATCAACGGGCGCTAGCGAAACAAAATCCGACAACGTTTCAATTCAGTTATCTATGTCCGCGATAAGCCTATTTTTCTCATTCAAATGAACGAAAGAGTTGCTAGTGATATTTAAGAGCTATAGCAGACAACATTTGTACATAACATTATTATTCTGAAAATTTATTGTACATCCCTCTAACGATTTTTGATGTATATTGCCTGTCAAATCCACTGAACGATTAAGAGGATATACTTGTGTTCGGTACGCGATGCCTCTACCGTTTGTTGTCTAACACAGATCACTCACAGAGTTGATGTATATATTTTTTTTATTATTAGCACCACCAAGGTGTAGTAGCCATGAGCAGTAAGTGACAAGTTCTCGGCGGTAATAAAAAGGTATCGAAAAAGAAAAGTTTGCTCTAGACACAAGCTTGATCTCTTAAATGGCACCCTGGAACGTATCATGAAATTCTTATAGTGGCTCCTATTACACCAAAGTAAATACCTTTAAAACTTCATCCCAGGATGCTCCATTACCATTAGATTTCAACTCTTATACGTTAGAATTGTTGAAGTCTTGTTTTGGAGTATTTTGAAATGCTGTCCAGTTCTGAAACGATTACCGTATAAATAGGTCGTTTGTATCAATTAGTTAGAATTGGCGCGCTCATTTGAAATCCGTACGAACCGTTGCGGTGAGCGCTTGTTTCACTTGTCACGATTCGGCCACGTCTGGTTGTCTCTTGACCCTCCTTCTATTCGCCGACAAGAAATCAGCTAGCGTTTATACTAGTAGTAAGCATGACGATGCTTCTTCCTGCTAATTACATTTATGAAGCTCGTTTCCTACAATTGTCATTACTGTCTTCGTCGTATTAGCCATCGCTTTAAGCAATACATACATGCATAGTAGATCAAGCAGATGAAAAATTCAAACATTCTTCATGAAGTAGTCCTATGCATTCTGTAGCAAGGAGATACAAGTGTGTTTGTGTGTGTGTGTGTGTGTGTGTATAGCGCTTCGGCCAAACAAACATCTGGCGGTCGCGTTTAAAGTTGATTCAATTTATGCTTGTTAACTAGTAATTTATGAGCTAATGTAGGATTTCGACGAGTAAGTAGACGGAAAGCGCCTGGCTTTGCCTACCTATATTTCTACGCGTGATTTTCATTCGACGCTAGGGAATCTTTTATAGCTAAGTGCATTGAGTACTTAATATCGGTTGCTTGTGCATCTTTACCTAGAATATTTGTAAATGCAGTTCGTTCTCGCCTTAAGTCTCTCCACGACAGGCTAACAACAAACATTTGCTTATTTTTACTCCTGTCTCAATAGAAGAATCCTTCAGGTTTATTTTGGACTTGCTCTCCGCTTCGTAACAGAAATCACTGTGCGTGCTGAATATGGTGCTGCGGAATACTAGCTAAACAAGGGCCTGTTGTTACAATAGATGTTTGACCTAGTCTCAGGTGAATTTATACGTAGCGGACAAATGCAATGTAATGCTGAGATAGCACTCCGTTATCTAGAATAGCTACCACGAAACTGTCTTCTCTCGAAGAAAAGAATATATACCTCAGAGCCATACGTAGATCACGTAAACGAAGTGATAACCTGTTCTCATAAAATCACTTCCATTCTACTGGATTTACGCGGGCAAAATTAGGCAAGAGAACCCTATCCCTTACAACAACTTTTGAGTAGTGGGTAGCTATATAAAAGATTTCCATGGACAATGTTCCAGTGTGTCGGCCGACACCCATTTCTGAGATGTTTTAAATATGACGGCCCTTAACACGATAAACAGGCAAGTTTGTTAGCTACAAATCAAAATTGATTACCCTGCCTCAATGAGTAAGAACGTAATTACGCGATTGGTAAAAACGAGACGGGGAAAAAGATGGATGTAAACAAACATAGCTACAGATCACTCATCTGACTTAGAGGAGTCACTGACTCCAATGTTCTACGCAACTTGAGCTACTTCTTTTTTTTTTAGATAGCTACAAATAAAGTTTTGAGTACTAGGTCGGGAACTACGCTACCATTGTGGTATCAAATGGCCAACCTGCAGTTCGAGACGATCGTGTCCGCATCAAAGCTTATATGTAACGTCTCTCTACGTCCCGTCAAAAGTAGACAATTGTGTTGAGACTGTGGAGCGTCGTGCGGACTGCCCTTTGACCACCTGAAGCGCGGTGCTACGCGAGTCGTAAGATGTGCGCCTACCGCCTCGTAGCTATGCAATTTCCCTGATTAGTCCCTTCGTGTTCGTTGACAGCATTTTCCTTTTCTCATAATATACATCTCATACTTTTTTGCTCTAGTGTCTATTGATCTGATGCCTCAGATCAAAGCTGTCACCGAATTAGTATACAAGTTAGTACCATCCGCATTATTCGTTCTCGTATATATAGTGCGCCTAGATCACTCTGCTACTCGGCGGTTTCCTCCACCGCCCGCTCCAAGAGTATCGGACGTACACAGATCTATGACTTGCACGAAGAGTTTTCGCTGTATCATCATGTTTTCAGAATTTAAGCGCGATTTAAGCAAACTTTTTTCTGATAAGAGACAATGCTCCAGTATCAGTTATTGTTGCGTCTTTTGTATCTAGCCGACATTCCCTTTAACACCCGGTAGCAACATTAATTTCGCAAGTATGTCATTGTGAACATACAAGTTTTATTTTTTCACTGATATATCTATACTACAACAATAATAAGTCCTACGAAAATGCATTTCAGTTTTTTAATGCAACCTTCCTGTTAATGCTAAGATTGACATATGTATATATTTAAGAAAAAAATCAAATTTTCATCTGTTGTCTGGCGGTGCCAAAGACGATAGTTTCGCATGAACTTTGGTGTTTCTTTCTGTTACCGAGTTGATTTTTCACTAATAATTAACTAAGAAGTACATTTATTATGGGCTACAGAAACTAGAGGAAATCTTATAAGTTGTCATTTTTGGCATTAACATAAGTACGAGTTAAAACCAAATAACGATTGGGTTTCGCCTCAGTAAACAACAATCGAATTAAGCACATTAATTAGATTAAATGAAAGAACGTTAGTAATACTAAATAAATAAATATATATATATATATATCCATATATCCACAAAGAATGACCACTTATATCAGGGTGCTTGTGCTGGTGACCTCTTCTAGAAAGTAAACAAGTTCGTATTTTTGTATGATTACTTCATACTTTAATAGGGCCCGAATATCCTTATCTTCAAAGGAAAGGAAACTGGCTTGACACATATTTGAAGTTTGTTTACTATTTTCTATAATATCCCCAATGTTCTATTACAGGGAAATCACCTACCCATCGGCCATGACAATCAGTACAATCAATGAAAGCTTGCAGGACAGGAAATAAAATTGATCTATCCCCGTATCCAGTGCTAATGCCGTCACTTTCGATCCTTGTCGTAAAGAGCTTAGCGATTGCCGTTATGAAGCAATGGACACTTTTCATTACAAAAGGAGCCGCGGGGCTCAGTTTTCGGCCTGAATGTTACCTCTAAATATTACACGGGATGTACCGTTGTTCAAAAAGCAATGACAAACACTCCGAGTGTTAGAATATTGCATTTCCGCACGATGTACAGGCTAAAAACTTATACACAAAATACGTTTGAGCGGCATGTTTGAAGAACAATTATTTTGACATACCCTTGAATCAAAGATTATTATATATATATATATATATATATATATATATATATATATATAGTGCGGTGAACAATAGAAAAGTTTTTTCTAATTCGATATTTAGCTTCCGTACTGATGATGCTTCTGCCACACAACTTCTACTATTCCCTTTAGATGCGTACGTATGAAAAACAACGGCCGCCTGGCTTCTTTGCTGAGATGGTTGTTTATGGCGATCATATTCTGCTACCAGTATTTGGATCGGTATCTTCCAAATCTGTTGCTCGGGAAGTGCAATAAAAATAATTGCCAGAGAGACGTCGCCAAACAGGCCTTCATATCAATTATTTTTCTTTTACTTTGACCGTTTTGTAGTCGAAAGCATTTCCTGCAGCTACCCCGATGTGTCAATGAAGATTGAGCTTTACAAATCAGTCAAATGATATATATGCACAACGCTTAGAAGGCACACCTATACGAATGCCCCATACGACATATTCGTATGAGGCTCGCCCTAATATGCCCTAGACAAGGCCTATAATATTCAACAAAATCATAGTACGGCTTTACTATAGCCTAAGTTTAGTTATCACTAGCATGTCTCTCTACGTCGACTGATAACGCTATCGAGCACAGTCATTTGAACAAACCTACACATAGCGACGTTCCACCATAGAAGTTTATCAGATATAAAGGCAGACAGGATTAACACATCGAGAAACGTTTTTTCAATTAATCTGATTTATTGTTTATAATTATTACTCTGAATATCCGGACTGACCTGAACTAGCATCATTTTAAGCTCATAAGCCTCCGTTGTACATAGGCAACTTTTTATCGTTGCCAGCACGGTTGGTCACGAAAAATTCATGTAAGAGTTTCTTTATTTACACATAGATAGATAGATAGATAGATGCCCATACGCATTCAAATAGATCAGCTCAGCCACTAGCTACCGCAACAATTAGGACATCACTCTTGTCTCCAGCCATAGGTGCGTGTTGTACGCCAATATATATATATTCATTTTCGTATAATAACTATGCCCATAGGCTTCTATGTCTTGTTGCTGGCCAGTGGCAAAGAGTAATTATCGTTATGGTCATTTTAACCAGTCTCAGTTCTCGTGTTAGGATGTTAATTATGAGTGACGAAAATGGCCAGACTATGTTACACAGTCTCAAGCCATTCCCTGTGGGTCACGCAACAATGACCGCCGATCAATAGACCTGTTAAAAAGATCGAACATGAGTGTTTGTGCTGTACAAAGTTGCTTATAAGCAGATATTTGGATAAACAGGTGCGACTTTCGTATTGGTCCACTGATAGATTAGTGGCGACACATAGATGTTATCATCTCGATAGAATGGCGCAGACCGAGATATCTTCCATCTGCAAGTCCGTTGCGTTACATGAGCACAAGCGTACATACTTCAATCGAATTTCGATTTACCATTTATCGACAATATACGACGCATATTATGCTTGAAATTAACTAATACTGTAACAGAAATAGGATCCCGTACTTCACTGAACTCCCATTTGGTTCTTTATTGAATTTCTGACGGAACTAGAGTCACTCATATCGTTGCAGCCGACTATGCACTTTTGCTTTTTAGAAAAAAACGAAGTGCATTTGTTCGATGACGGTTATACAGCCCAGGCCAGCCTTAGCTCTGTGATATTCCTATAGAATGCAGTACGCGCGATGAAAGACCCTCCGCGACACTGCTGTATGAACGCGGCTAGAACTGAGCACAAACGATACTTGATATTAGCAGACGTGCACTCGCCCCACAACACATTGATTAAAGGCCTAAATCCAGCTCTTATAAAGCCCTATTTTATTATATCCTATGCCCGTAGGTCACGGTACGCATCCAAGGACTCACAATCTGTAAGGGATCGCAACAACGACCTCTGAAATCCAACTGCTCTTAGCCTGGAATCCACTACTATGTCAATCCAATCCATTATCTAAGTAAACAGATTTAAAACAGTCAATGAAAACACCGTGGTTTTCTAAATTGAATAAAACAATGCCGTCTCAGATCGACCTGGATTTAGGCAGTGTGGCAAAAGTAGATTTTCGACTGCGTAAAATTAAACTTCAAACATTGCTGCACAGGCGATCTTCTATAGCAATAAGATAATCGGAACTCGCAAAAACTGGTAAATTGAGATTTACCTGAGTGGGTATGGATCAACTAATCGTATGGATCGGTTTTTTATGGTAACGTTTGCCTGTCGTTTAGCGACTAAGCCTTACGTTACTCGGTTGGTCGAGATAAAATATTGTCGGGGCTTGCAATACAAGGCAGAAACGCCTTCTTATTAAAAACGGTCGAGTCAATAAAAGTCCCCATGATAGGGGAATATAATAATTTTTGAAACAAGTTTGTAGAAAAACATTTTTTTTTTCTTAAGGTTTAGCAAATATTGTCAGTGGGATAGAATTTACTTGTTTGTATACGTGTTCTTACCCATGTGACAACAGCGTTCTAACTTTTTTAGGATCTCCGAACTAAGCAGCTACTCAGGACATGCCACAGGGCAAATAAAAAGGAGCCTACGAGAACAGAACGAAGCACAGCACTCCATGAGTTCAGTGCTTCGTTCTAGAGGGTACAGTCCAAATTCCTGTCAACTGTCCATCATTTGCATTCCATAAAAGTGATGTTATTCGTTCCTTTTACGGATCCTTCATTGTTGTCGTTCGTTGCGTTTACGGATCGTCACTATCTAGAAATGCAAAGATGGTTCTTGGAAAAAAAACTATTGTGGGAGTTTCTAAGAGCGGTCCGAGCACAAAATGAATTTTTACATTAATTTGACCCTTCTCCATTAGCAAATTATGCATTTGGGCGAATTAAGAGCTATATTTATTTTAAGGATATTAAAATAGGCCATAGTTTCGTGCGATCTGATTGGATTCAACCCAGCGTTTTCAACAGAATTATTATTTTAAACTGAACCTATCTATTATTCTATGGTATTTTCGAAAACAGGTATCAAGGACAATGTTAAAGCATTTGGAAGTGAAACTTCCCATTTCAACCGCAATTTCGAGTTCTTCCGATCAGGTGATCTGGTAATATTGGGTTTGTTGTGTTTGTTTATATTGTTAGTGTACCGCCCAACTTTTGCTGTCCACTTGTCCCGCTTTCGATGAAAGCCGAAATAAAAAAAGCGGAATGTTACTGGCGTCTTTGGCTCTTATTCCCATCGCTGGCGTAAGCATCGTGTCAACAACAACAACAGCGTCGTTTAAAGAAACAGAGAAGTACAATGATATAATAATGATGGAAGATGAAAGCATACGAACGGGTCATCTACCTTTGCACCGATCCGACACAGCAAAAGGGGAAAAAACTCCAAAATCGTCCCAAATTTCGCTCCCTCACTGGGCCCATGGCCTACCATAACTATGAGGCTGCCCAACCTATTTACCAATCATATGCTGAGAACTTTGGGATCGTCTAAACGTATCTCTTAGAGACTTTGATAGATCTTCAGCTTTACGAGACATCGCTTGAATGACGTCTTCGTGTGAATACGACTATCGTACGGTGTTTAATATTATTCTTACTAGTAAACTTAGTAAACGAAGGCGTACGGGCCGAGGAAATTAGCGCTTTTTGCGGCGGCGATAGAAAGCGACGGCTGCATACAATTGTATACTTTGTTAGCTCCTCCTACGGGCGCACAAATACATGTTAGTTTTTAGACTCTGCCTTATACTTGTGTTCGCTTGCAAATTGCTCGCGCTTCATACAAATAGGCATTAAGAGATAGAAACGAATGTAAATTTTACCAAAAAGAATCAACTTTATAAAGATGCGCTGTAAAACAGATTAGCTATATATGTAACATTTCGATTTGCGTTAGTCTGACCCTCAACTCTCTACGGCGCAGTATAAACCCAGAGAAAAAAGCAACATGAATGTTTCATCCACAGAACCTTTTTAGACTGGGAAACTGGTGTCCCAGTTTTTAGGTATAATTTCAGGTGAATAGTATCAGATCGGTTCCAAGAAGAACGGCCATGGTGTCAGTTGGCCAGAGACCACAATGTAATAGATCATAAAACTACTATGGAACATTTCGATTTGATTTTAAGCAGCAGGTTCAAGTATAGATGGGGGAACATCTTGTAGATATCTTCTAATTTATTCGATTACCGTGTTAAAAGACAACGATAGCATTGAACTAACGAAGGTACGGTGTTAGATTAGTGTAATAATACCAGATCGCAGGTATTTTAGTTTCGCTGGTTTGAAGCTAAAAGGTCAGTGTACTTTAGCTTCTGTACTGAAGTTCACAGTTCCAATTATAAACTTCCCTGGTAACAAATAGCATACAATTACTAACCAGTAAGAGTATTTCGATAAACAGCCGTCTCTTTCTCGTGATTCCCGACGGTACAGGTTGGACAATACCGACATTCAAATTATTCGGTAACAGCAGCAGCAGCAGCACTCTATATAATCATGCAGTTGAATTGCATTCTGGCAAAATATAAAGCTTATGATAGTCTACGTTAGCTATGAAGAATAGGTGAGAGAATCAATTTAACTAAGATAAGAATCCTTTATACGATAACTTTACGGGTGCTAATTAATTATTACTGTTATAGGCCAATGAGAATGTTCATTGATTTTATGAAAGATACGTTAATAAAAAAAAATCGATAACTTGGATGGCACAGAGTTACTGACAATAAGTAAATCGATATGCAAAACAGATGTTCATTTTTGCTGAAATGATACCGAGCTCAGTTGGAGACCTTAGCTCACCTGAGATAAATGCAAGACATCGAAAGTTCTTGTTCCTAGCTCGTTAGGTGACAGACATGCGTGAGAGGAACTAAATTGTGACCGTTTTGTCACTCAGGGCCATTTGGTGAACGATACCCGAGGTCCAGACGACGCTCGGATACTCTGATTGCGTGACGATAATAGAAGTTGATATTCGGTAGATTATCGGTAAAACATCTTCAACATATTTATCCAGTACATGATCACTTCTTGGTGACTTTTAGCCTAAAAAACGTCTGGAAATCAAGTCCGTAAGCAGTATTCATAATACCGAGCTGATTGTTACTGAGTGATTTCTATTTTTAAGCAAAAGTTCTGAAAAAAAGTTAAGAAGGCCACATTTTAAGCTATATTTGGGCCCAGCAAATATTTCTACCGCATATCTTTGACAATGCGCCTATTCACCTTCAACTGCGAAGTTAAAATTCCAGGACTATATTTTACATACTTAGCAGGAATTTATCTTAATTTTTCACGGCGATCAGTTCCTTTACTGAGCTCAAATTGCGAGGAATTTCTAAAACGTGCTTACGTCGTTCAAGCGTCTTCTTTCTATGACAAGCTTTTGTATCGCTGTCTTTCATCAAATACCTAAAAAAAATTATTGTGAACTATTTTGGATGTTTTGGTCAGGAGAAGGGATTATTTACCGGTTTTTTCCACTTTTGTGCAAGTTAGATATTCAGTCTCTTTTGGTTTTCTCAAAGAAGCTTGTGTGAAGATCTGCATATACAGTACATCAGCACACTCCACTTCTGGAAATCAAATTAATTATTATCAGATTGATAATTTTCATGAATTTTATGACAATCACACTTAAAAGTGATACCCATTAGTCTCAGGGTCAAAGCATCAGGGTCTTCAAGAGAGGTTTGAAATTTTAAAGCGCTTACACATCATAAAGCTTGTGCGAAGCAGAGTTGTTTTAAAAAAATTCTTGCCCAATACATCATGTTCGCGGGATGCTCCCACAGACGTCCCACGGATCAATTTTCGTATTTATCTTTACTTTCATGCAGTAATACGTGATGCAGTAATAGCTTTTGTGTATATATATATATATATATACACGCAAGCTACCAGGAAGAATACCTGAGCTAAACGGAATTATGTTTTGTCTGCCTTAACAATCGTTCTCAGGAGTGACCATGGTTGGAAAATGTCCGACTATTGCTAGTCCCATCTAACAGATTGGCCAATCGATAATAAGCAATGAAACCGTATAAAAACGTTGAAATATCGCAGTACCGAAACAAGCAGCCCAATCGTACGCGGTCTAATCGTTGGTGCATGCACTTAGACCCATGCACGTGCGGCTGGGAAAAGTATCTGGCTTCAAATAGGTCGCAACGCGCTCTCGCGCCATCCCGACAACCAGCGCTAGTGCATCCATCCAGAAAACTGCCAAAGCCTACTACGTGATCTGCTCATATCCGCTCTACTGTGGGCCATAGTAAAAAACAGTGTAACAATGATTCGTAGCTTACAACCTCCGAATCGCGTTGACATATAACGCGATAGACTTTGCCCGCCTCTCATTACACAATTCTGTATAACGAAACTAGAAATGATTCTGTCGATCGGTGTTTCTCAGTTGATAGACTAAGTATAATGTATCGGTCTGTGATCGGCTCATGTGCAGCAATGGCCTGATCACTGGCTGATGACTGTTATCCGGCGGCAATTGGTCAAGTCAACGACCGACACTTTAATAAAGTCTGTTTCCCATTCAGAAGACGACGGCAGAGGTCCAGCGGCGATCGTCTGTCTGGTCTATTTAGTTGTCGAATGCTCCCTGGAGCGAGTTCTTCGTGGTAGTGTAGAGCGAAAGGACAGACAAGTAGCTTGACGCTGTCTAGCGTCGTAACACGGGAACTGCGGGCTGACGGAGAGGAAACCGTGCGAGATGTCGAAAAAAAAAGGTTCGCATAACAACAACAGCGGCAGCGCCATGGTGAAGGTCAACAGCAAACGCCAACGAATAAGCGTCAGGCTCCACTCAGCTACCGCTTCGTGGAGAAAGAGTTAAGCCGGTGGCCAAACATAGTTGACGCGCTGCTTTCGCATGCAGCTGGTAGAATCGCGTAGCACATCGCATTGAAGCTTAATAAAAGTAATAATTATTGCTGTTTCAAATATTTAACAAATGCCTTAGCATTATGAAAAGCTGTGAGACGATAGTAAGTAACAGGTAATACAAATGGGAAACTGTGTAGTTTGCAATAAGCTGAAAGAAATAGCTGAAGAACTATTTCGAAAATTCGATTTTTCCTTGCGTTCCATTAAAAATGTCCGCTTTGAGAGAACAAAGCTTTCATCATATTAAACAAAACAGAAATATGCAAACGGCGGTTTTTTTTTGGCAACCTATTGTCATTGATCCGATTTAGAGCATTTAGTAGTAACTTAATGACAGATGCTACGGCGAGTCTCAGAAACAAGAAGCTCCCAAGGGGCAAATAAGTGAATTCGATGCCTTGCGTTGGATAGATAAATTCGACTGTGCGTGATGATTTCGAAACGCAACGATTTTAATCACAAAATTCAGCCCAATACATCCAGTTGTCGAATATGAAAACTTGAGCCGTCTTGAGAATCAAGGCGTTCCATATTCAGTATTATTCAAGTTCAACTTGAGAAATTTGAAAATTTACTCCTATACCTTTGTGTGCGATTGTAGCTTATCTTGTCGGTGAACGACTTGATTGTCCATTAGGATATATATAATACGAAGGACGCGATTTAGATGACTTGAAATATGGAATCCATACACTTACTAAACGTTAAAAGCATATATGATTGCTCGCTAATTGTGCTGATTATTACGAGAGACACTAGCGTCGTGACTTCTGCTAATTACTTTCGAAGAATCAGCGTAGAGTAGAAATCAAATAAATGTTGTACCGAAAAGAGCACGATTTATCTTCAGAATATATTATTAATTCCTATATATGGCTATCATGTAAATGTTCTCTACATAGCCTAAATACAATGCAAAGATTAAGTATTTAAAGTAAAACTTATCAAATGATAGAACTCTGAGCTATTGAGGAAACGCCTTCGTGATCGCAAATCATCAGACGCAATTATGACGCCGAAAGTCAAGTTACACTCATGAGAAAAATCCAGTGGATACACTATCAGTGTAGACATTGGGGCTCCATTGATTTTACTTCAAGTCTTCGTTTATAACGCCTGAGCAGCAGATTGTTATAGCAGGGCGAATACTCCCACATGCATAACAATGTAACCCACTCTCACTCTGAGCTCGCGGGCCTCTGGGCAGGCCTGACAAAATATCAGCTCTTTCGAGGAGTATATGTACATTACACATAAACGAGAAAGCCTCTAGGATAACGAGTCTATGTTATTACACCAAGCGCCCTTGAAGCTAATCAAGTTGGTATATCAATATCAATCAAGTGGATAATACTTCTAGCATTATGTGACCCAAATCATATACTGAAGTCGTGACTACGAACTATATGGTAAAACGTTTACTTTGGCATAAGTCAAAGGAGGTTGGACGTAACTGCTGTATCAAACGAAGCGGGCCTTAAACCTCTTAGGTATACTACTTGTTCAGCGGACTGTTGGCGTACAAAGGTCGCAGAAAGATAACCCCACTTGAGCTGGAACTTACTCGCCTTTCAGATGTAAGAAGTGCTATCCTGCTATTGCTAGAAGGTAAAGACCTCGGTGTATAAATAAGTGTGTGTCAGGACGACAGCCTGCGAAGTATGTTACGAATAAGACGAAATGACTGTGTAGTAGTAGTTTTTCACGGTACACCTAATCGACAAACTGGATCTTATTTGAATAGAGGTAATTTTCTAAATGTGCAGCTTTTACGAATTGCGGTTTTTGAGCAAACTTCATACTTTTCCTGGTAGCAATATCAGAGAGGCTATTTTATACTAGAGACAGGTGAAACATAATAATAACAACAACACCTTTGAATACGATTGTGTTAGAATTATTAAGAAGAACCGAGCGCGGTCAGGATGATGCAGCGATACCGGAATAAGCTGATCCACCCCAGGCGGGCGACTATCTGCGGTAGTTGCACGTGATGATTCAGTGAGGTCAAGCAAAACCTGCCGACGTCAACACATATCGCAAATGCCGGAAGCGAGCAGAACTGGTCACTTGTTACGCTGACGCTGATGCTATTTCTTAGAACGGATAGTTCAGACTTGCCTGATACACATAGGTAGCATTGCTTCACTTACTTCACTGGTGACATAATACTAGCAGTAATAACAGTAACTACAAGTACGTAGGGTAGCTATTGAATGACAAAGAAAGTTACGAAGCTTCAATTTTCAAATCGACTTTACAAGGCAGGAATTGTTTTGAGTCGCGAATTTCGGCAAACTCATTCGTAGCTGATTTGTAAACACTGTGCTGCACAAATAAATGGGCGCCAATAAATGGACCTCGTTTTTTAATCATACCTCATTTCGCTTATATCGAGTATTTGCTAGACAATAATTGGCCAGTATGGCGTGTTAATGTATTCTTCCTTATTTGTCGATTACAGCCTATCAGTAAAATAAGCCTTTCCAATCTGGCTGTTTTGAGTCAGCATTTTATACGCGAAGCTTCAAAGGCTAATTTATCGTGCACCTTATTTCTGCGATTTACCCATATGACATATATGTGCACGCTGCTTTTCGAAATCAACCATTAAAATGCGCCCGTTGTTACGCAGACCAGCAAAAAAGATGTGACATAAAAAATAATGGCTAACACTGAATTCTGTTATATTAAACATCCAGAAGAGGGAGTCACGCATCAATTACGACATGTTATATTAAGTCGGCGGCACTACAGGCTGTACGGCGTATTTCGAATTTCTGCAACGCTCCATGCCGGAACGAAAGTATCGTTTATCAACAGTTCCCTACACCAACAGCCACAGCAGCTAGTCCGAATGGGAACAATGCGGACTCGGGAGGGGCTTCGTCGCATAAAAGCTCACTGAAGGGTCTGACAGGGAACGGTAATGTTAGAAAAGTGCAGTTCTACCATTGATCTTGCTTGTAATATACGTGCGAGTACGAAGACAAGAAAGTTCTGTACGGCTCTATCAAGCGTATTAAAGCCACTTTCTGTGGCTAAACTCAAGGCAGTACACGGACCTAACCTTAATCTGTAGTTTCCAAACGACCGAAAGAAAAGCCTGTAACAACTGATTGGGCTGTGTCTTCAAAACGTACAGTTGTACTGACCTAGAAGAAGATCCATGAGAAGCTAGCATTTTCGTTTGCCTAATAAAAACATTGGGCTTCGGAGACGATCGCTTGATGTAAAAACAATGAGCGACACCGAAATGTTTAAAGATTCTATGAACAGATCTTGAATGTGTAGAATCGAAGGACTAACAGCAATTTCCATTGTGGCCCAACACACAGTAAACATATGATAATTCACGTTAGATAATAAATATACACACCTAAAAGAAGTAAAGACGATTCTATGTATATATCCCTCGACAAAAACTCTTCGTGGGACTTTAACGGTATTTCTATAGAGACCCATTTGTACTTTATCTAATGAACTATAGCCATCTGATGTGACATTGCAAATAATTCCTGCATGAGACTTGTATTCTATATTAGAAATATAGAAAAAAAAAAAACTTATTTATTTATCCGTCCGTAAGGGTCCGTCAGAGGAAATCAAGCGAGGAGTATACTACCTTGAGTTGATTGTATTGTTGCACAAATAACGGCCTCGTTCAGTCAACGTTCTTCATTTAGCTGAGTCAGCTTTTATTTGAAAAATTAAAAAATTTAGTAATCTATACCAACAGATGTTATATTCACGTTATAGTGAAATCAGATTTTCCGCCATTTCATGTACGTAGTTATTTCCTTTTATTGTGCAATCTTCTGACGAATCGAAGGATCAATTGAGAAGCTTGTCTTCGTATATATAGCATAAGTAACATTGTGTACGTAATAAGCAAGAACATTTAGATACTATGTTCTCCAAATGTACAAATATCTCCAGCTTTAAGTAAGTCTTGAAAAAAAAAAATTATTTTTCATTATCGTACCGGACATACTTGTTTACTATGAAGCGGCGAATTGGAGACACTTTCTAAGACAGAAAAAAAAAGCGTTTTATACTCCAACATGGAAACTAATCTTCCCTTAATCCCAGCCAGTGCAAAGAAATATGCATAAACGATAAATGCTTTTTCGTAAATAAATTAATACAGCTTTCGTAGTAATGGGATGATGCACGTCTCGCTAGATTCTCCGATGCGTGACATTATTGATCTTCTGTCTTGAATTTTCTTCAAACATAGCATCTCTCTACAGTCGTGTGATCTTAAGGCTAGAAACAGGTACACTGGCTTGAGGGGGGTCTGTTCCTCACTATGGTGGTAAAGACAAATTGGTTCAAGCCTTGTGACACGGTATATACAACTTTTATTGTTAACTAATATAAACGTTTCCATAAATAAATATAAACGTAAGATTTATGACAATCCTAATAATTCGTCTATTGTCTGTAGCCAGAAAATTGCAATTCTGTTAGGGATCACGCTTGGTCTTGCACCTAAACCAACTCAAATGGTTACAGTACCCTCAGATGGGCTAGTTTGACCTGACACTGCAGCAAACGGCAAACCTTTGCTTAACTAAATTCTGTTAAACGTCTACGATTCAGCTCTCTTAATGTCGAGTAAAAATATAAAGCAGGTTGAAAAGCACGGTTCTAGCTTGAAGCAAAAACCTGTGCTCACGATGTAAACGATGGACAAATTAGATACTTTCAATTCATACCTATAAGATACTTACTGCGTCCTTAGTGTCCATGGAGAGGCTTGGTATAAGCCCTAGAAGGACCTTGTTGCAGCTCAAGTGTTGATTACGTACCGTGTTGCGCTTTTATTAGCACAGATCAACCTCTTAACGGTTTCGGGTAGTCTTCTTATTTTAAAACACCTATATAAATTTGAATCGCTTGGAGTTGAAATAGTTAGAGTTGCGTCGAGAACATGGGCACTTATTTTGATATCAGATTGGGTCAAATTTTTGAACTGTTCCAAATGTCTGAGTGAGCAGTTCAGGATGCACAATACAAACTACTAGTCGAATTCGATAGGTAGAGCTTGATGAGGATCGGTCTTACGACGTCGAGTATTCGTCCAAAAATCGACCGATTTACACTTAACGTATTGTTTGTTCACGACCAATTGCTACATTCAAGTGGTAGGTGGATACCTGCTGCCTCTCTGTGTTTTTATTTGTAGCGAGCAAGCCAACTCATCCGTTGTCCACTAAAGTCCACGTATCGTGTTTTCGTTTTGCCCGCAGGTGGCAACAGCTATACAAACAACAAGTGCCAGATTTTACCAGAGAGCTCTGGAATCTAGCTTATCCAAGCTCGTCAAGCGCGAAACACTCCGATGAGCTCCTAGCGGCCATGGATGGGGACGCACGCTACAAAGCGTGCATCACGTCGAACATTCGCCTTCTCCGTCGGCTTACCTTTGTTCACGGAGCACGTAACTCCTGTCAACAGGTGTGAGTGCGCTGCTAGCTTATACCCGCTGGTGTATGGTCAATAAATTGACACTCCTTGAGAGTTTTGACAACACTTCCGTTTCTCTTGAAAGAACGTATTTAGATCGAGTTAAACCGGTCTTAAAAGCGAAATGCGTTGCTTTCTGATCTTGTTAATCAGACGCTGTACAATTGTGAGTTATGAAACGAACCCTAGGGGCTACAGACTTTTTAGCATAAAAATTGAGCGTTGATCGGAGGTTAGCTCCACACAACCTATTGACTGAGTAAATGCGATACTTTTTGTAGTTACAATCGTCATTCAACGCACTAATCGAGCTGATGTTGGTCACTTTAACGTCAACCGGAGGACGTTTTTGAAGCTTGTCCAGTTTGAACACAAATTAACGCTGGTTAGGGTTTATCTGGTATACGATGTTGCACTGTACTACTAATACGTAAAACAAATAAAGTATGACACAATGGAGGTACAGGTAGACACACACAACTCGATTCCTAGCCAGAACTCTGGTGTTAAGTTTTCGTACCGTAGAAACGTGTGGATGGAAATACGTCCAAAGCGTGCTATGAACGCAGCGTCACCTGAAGCAGATCTTTTGTGAAAAGTTTATCGAACCTGCCTAACGGCCCAACATTAACAATACTCATATATTTTACACAATGGGTTCTGGTTTAATAACAAAAATATAGTAAACATCTAGTCCATTCACGACGGCGCCACAAGAGTGTATGCCGGTGCGATGGAGGCACGCGTGCCGTCTCAGAGACAAGAACCGGAGCAGCATTGGAGAAAGGGCAAATGGATGAGGGTGCTCCCATAGGGAGAGGGCGGATTTCTGAGCCCGTACGCAAGGTACTAGGATTGAGCCTTGATTGTTGTTAATAATCTTTATATTAAACGTATTATTCGAAGAAAATCAAGGGTTTTGATTCCAATACTGCTTATATATATATATATATACCTTCAATGCCATATATTCAATAACACAATTTTTTTTACTATATAATTATTACGCTACACAACGAATATCATGTTTAATATAACTTAGATAATCACATCTGATATAGCATTTGCGTATCTTTAGTGATTCATTAGCATGTAGCGCTGCTGGGCAGACTTGGACGAAGTAGTTTTAATGTGCTTTCTTGATGTTCTTGAATTGTATTGCAATACGTAATATAGGCTCCTATCTTAATTGTAACCCTGAATCAGATTGCTTCCTCAGAGCGATCGTGAAATTATCCATTTGATTTTGATGACAACATCTTAAGCAATAATTACAGTAACATCGTTTTCGAATATTAAATAGATTAAAATATGTTGAGAAATAGAATGAATGACAAATCAGTGCGTCCGGAAGTAAAGTAGACTCTCACGATTTCCGGAAACTGATGGAATGGCATCGAATAATGGAATACGTAAAAAAAAACGTGCTGCGATATATTGGCTTAAAAAGAGCTGTCAATCGGCCCATTGAAATTCAACGGGACCTGTAATGCTGCCTTCTTGATTTTTTAAATTTAGTAGTAGTCTTAATGGCAATATTTATGGAGTAAATAAGAAAAACCATTTAAATAGCCAAAAATCACGGATATGTGGGGAAAAATGACGAACACTTCTATGTGAAGGATATAGAATAATATAATGTAAAGAATAGCAAAATAAACATTCCATCCTTGCTTGTCGATGTATGCAAACAACGAGCATACATAAGTCCTTACCGTTAACCTTGCACCAAAAATGAACCACCATAACTGAGCAAAGCAGGTGATCGCAACTTGATGAATTTTCGCACTTATAATATCGGAATATTTCTTCTGTCTTAAACTTTGAGGCCTCCGTAGGAGACCTCGTTCACAGCTGTTATCTAATAATATAATGTTACATACGGGTTTATCTAGAAAACTGACCAGTTTTCGAACTAACATGATAAACTTCTAGTGAAAAAAACAAAATAACTTCGCCGAACTTTTTATGAAAAAATGCGTAACACATTCAAATTCACCAAAGGCTACCCCGGTAACCGCTTTAATGTTCCCTTAATAGACGTATTATGATCAATCCACAAGATAAAACAAATCGATACTCAGTATTTATGAGGAAGTGGAGATCTTGCCCACAATCAAAACGACATTTTTTTTTTACCAGAGTTGGGGAATCATCGATGAACCGGAAGCCGTGTCAATGACGACATGCAAACAGTTTGCGCCATAAAAGGTTATGTTGAAAATGCATTTTTAACTGGAAACGTTCAAAACGGCAGAGGTTATCTATTAATTGCATTAGTAGTAACCATAATTTTCCGAATTAGTTACAATTCACTACTCTTACTTTATCATTTAATACATAGGAACGCAATCTGCCCAACCCACACATTCCTAAATCGGTACTAGACCTTTGCCGAAAACCTTGCTCCAGACAAACATCGGTCATCGACCAGCGTATTCATCCATAATTGTTAAGCTGCGCGGAGTAACTTAGCAGGTCGAAAAGGTTGTCCAACTCTTAAACCATCCATGAGGTTTTTCATGAATCTAATCTATATCTAGAAGTATTCGCCATAACACTTTCAAACAATATATCTCATAACAGCAAATATTTCTGATATCCATTGCGAGTATGGGCATTAGCTTGTGTTAGAATCTATGATCACTGCAACTATTGCGCCGTCTGAGGTCATTAGGTCAAGCCAGCTGTTCTGTCATTTTGGAACTCCCAGTTGTCCTTTTTTCGAATGACCGCACCTATAACGAACAATTAATTCGCTGAAGGCTTTTTTGTCCGCTGTAACTTTTTATCGAGTTTTGATGAATTCCATCAGCGGCCTCACCTTTAAAAAATAGAATTACTGAGAACTGATTTTCAGAATTAAACAGTATCTTTGTTTGTAAACTCAGCCTTTTTTTGATGATACTCAGGTGCTTGTGTCGTTGTAGACTTAATATAAATACTATATTTAGCAATGTTTTCTGCTAAAAATAAGATGCTTAAAAGCTATTTAAGATCTACGCTCCTTTAAACAGTTCCAAACAAGGTCTTATTTATATATATACTTATGTCTTATAGAAGGGGTTAGCTCATTCTCGAGATCGTAGTTTGCCATTTGTAGCTTTTTTTCTTACATAGAGAAGCAGAATTGTTAGAATAATAAATTGTAGCTTCTGGCTTCATAGTTTCTCTAGCCATTTATATATGATTCAAGTCCTGCGCATTCTCTTTCTCGTATTTTCCGCGTCCTGTGAATATTGTTGGAAAATTAGTAGCGTTCTTCCTCTAGCAGTAAGAGACATCTCCAACGATCTGATATCTCAGCTGATGCTTTCTCATAGGAACAGCCTTTGTTAAGAAAAGCTTTTGCGTAACGGGCCAAATTTTGAGACGCGCCTCAAATGAAACTGGCTAACGGCATCGGGCTTACCGCAGCTCTAGCCATTGCCAGAATCAATAACGTAGTTACAGAAAACAGATAAACGAATAAGCCCTTGTCTGTGTTTGATATATACGGTAATTCGTTTGTTTACGCGCCGCTCTACACTTGTTTTCAGTTTGCTAATTCGAAGTCAGACAGCGACGCTCTGATATCTCGATCGCTCGATAATGCGGACACCTCGATGCATACTACCCCGTTGGATCAGTTGCACCGAAGCATCTTCAATCAATCAGGAGCCATTTTTGTAACTCTCGGTAGAGGTTAAAAAGCTCTATGCATCACATTTTATTATCATATTATAAATTCTATAAAATTCAGAGTTTGCTTATCTAGTTACTGGCGTCACGAAAATCGCATATGTATAGAAGAGCACTTGACCACGCTTTAGACTGGTTAAGGTAACTAATAGTCTTATCGAATAGGATTATATGATACAACAGACGCCATTTCTGAATATTTAATAGAGAATCCTCAATAGATATAAGCTTTGCTGATAATTGCCTCACGTTGCTTAGTCTCTCTGTGGTGAACAGAAGCGAATGCTCTATATGCACATTTGCTAGTTTTAACAATTTTATATATATATATATATATATATATGATGTTTAACTATAACCTATATGGCTGATAATGCATTTCAGTTGACGGAACGAAGATTGAGGAACATCGATCCTAATCAAAATGAAGTTAGACAGTAGCGAAGCTAATTCACGCCATCTATGTACCGTTCTTCCAAGCTAAAAGCTTAAGTGAGCAGAGGCTGTACCAGACGACGTTTGACTGCACGTCATCACGACTCTGCACGCAACAATCGCTCTACATGTTTCAAAGATGTCATTCTGCAAAAGAAAATTTAGCCAACAAAAAAATTAGTTTGATTGACTTCACCGGAATAGATTCAAAATGGTTCACGGTTGTTTTGTCTCATCAATGTATAAAGCTATAAATGGATGTCTGATGATCTATTTGTTGATATGACAACAATGGCCATCGAGAGTTCAAGGAACGTGCCAGAAAGCCAGCCGTGGACGACAACCTATTGCAGCCACTAAAAAATAAACTTTACTGCGACATTCTTCCCGAAGGGTTTCACGACGATAGCAGAAACGAAAAATTTTACACAAGAAAATCGATGAGCCGATGTTAGTAAAACTTTAGTAGTTGGACGAGACCTAAAAGCAGGGATGGCTTTCTTTATTCATAGAAATTCATAGAAATAGTATTTATGTGTTGCTGGAAAAGAAAACAGCAACCCGATTTTTGTTTAACCACAGGTCTAGTTGTCTAAGCCACCGGGTTAACTTGATCTAGATCTGTTAACTCTTAGTGCTTGGCTTAGACAATAGGTTTTAGCGATACATCTGATAAACCTATAAACGATGATCATAGGGAGATCACGTCTGCAATTTGTAATTAATAACAAGACAAATTCACAGATCGAAAACGTCAAAAGCTATATAAGTAAATTACCTTGCGTGCACAATCATCCAGTGTGAGAGGAATATCTTCTAATTAAAGTCTCTGGTTTTAGTTGGATATAGAAGTGCCTACTTTTCAATCCTTTGGTCACACAATTGACAATGGTGCATTCTTTAATAGGCCCCCATGATTCGTTACGGGTTAAAGATCCTTATAACTCTAAAGTGAAGAAAAAACCGTAGGATATCGTGCGTCAAATGATCTGCAAAAAAGTTTCCAGCTAATATTATGAACGGATTATCATCATAGAAGAAGCATTTCCTAAAATGATACTGATTCCGCCGTATAAAGTATCAGTTTCTGTCATAAATCGGGACAACTTCGCTTCGGAAATAAATCGACGGAAAGAAAATAGTACGGGAAGTGCTCGAAACTAAGACCTAAAGTATTTGCTATATTGTGTTTATCAAAATCATATGTACGGTCTAGTGGTCAATAAGCAACCGGCCGAATAGTTAGATTAGGTAGAAGCCAAATTCATCGTATATGAAGATCCTATAAACGTAAAACATCCCTAACGATTTGGCGATGCAATTGTGGTTTCTCGACCTGATTACAGAGTGCCTTCATGAACGTGGATTTCGTGCTTTCAATCATGCCCAGGAATCTCTTGTACGAACTCAAGAACAAGAATCGACTGGATATAACCTCATAGAACAGTTTAGTCATTCCTCATGCACTCAAGCTGTTTTTACGTTCATATGGGTTGAAGTGAGTGATCATTTTGTCACTGGTACTGGGATGTGGGCTCTGCACGGGGAAAGAGGTTGTACTTCGATCAGTCGTCTGAGCAAGATTTGCCCCAATGAGAGGCAGAACTTGAAATGTCAGATAGTAGATCGTCTATTGCTACCATGTCTTTACTCATGCCAGAGCATTATCTATGGTTTCGTAAAAGAAGGGCTTGTCGCCCTACCACAGGAGGTATTGAAAAAAATCCTACGCTATCTGCCGGCGTCATCACTGTGTTCTGTGGCTGCCGTACATTGTGTACTTTACTCGGCGTCGAATGACAGTACTCTTTGGAAAAGCCTTTATAGCAGAGACTTTCCAATAAACTCTCTTAGTTATTCTTTGCGCGAAGTTAGCAACGGTCTACGTGCCAATTGGAGGGAGCGATATAAAACAGCGTATTTAGCTAGACAACGAGAACATTTTAAAAGAGATCGCATATTGCAAGTAGTCTCAGTCTCTGATCTGTCACAGTTAAAACGTTCTTCACTTATTTAATCATTAGTTGTCAGAGATGCCATTAGTCGGTTTGTTTTCTGGTATCGACTGAAATAAAAAAACTGATCAATACACTGGCTTTATTAATTATTACTAATTAATGTATTTTAGTTATGTAAAAATTAATTTGTATGTTTAGTAATAAGTATTGAGCAACAACAATGTCGAGAGTGAGAGAGGGACATATATATAGGGAGAGATCACGCGCAAAACTGCGCGCGCAACATATAGCGCATCATGCCCAACTAGTTCTACAACAATGTGCTGTAACAGGTAGCATTTTAAGAAAGAAGACACGATATATATACGTTTAAGCAGGCGCATCGTTGACGGCCCGAGCAGGCGCTTAATTCAGTAATAACTGTGTCTGGTACAGACATACCCTTCTGGAGCGGTAGACTCGAGACAACGGCTGACTCGATATAGTTTAATGAGAGAAATTCTGAGAAAACTTCGCAGTTCTTTATAGTTTTCATACTACTGGAGAAAACTAGTTCAGTGAGCTCACTGCGACATTCGTTTTGATAGACAATTTAATTTTGATAGACTTAGCATTTTTTTACCGGTCCCATATTATTGTAGCACCTCCAGGAACCGCTTTTAAATACAGAGTGAACGTGCTCATTTTTGTCTCTTTATCGATAACAGTCATCGCTAAAGCACCGCAGCGCAATGAGTCATTTTTTATATATTCAGTTGTTGCGAGTACCACACCCTGAGTTCAGGGTAAGATCAGGCTTGCATTCTGTTCAAAATATCTGATACATTATTTTGGTTACGGGTCCTTCTGGCGGGTCTGTTTTTGTGTGAACTTCATTTGTTCATTTTTAGACTTTGACACCTCTTAACGGTTAACTTTGTGGCGCTGACGGGGATGGGCCTGGGGGGGTTGCTGTTTAAAATACTGCCAATACCGAATACTGCCAATACCAAATACTGCATGATAGGCGTGACTAAATAAATAAACATTGTATACTATTGTTTTTACTGCTTAACTTTGAATAATTCGCTAGATATGTACTGACAAAACTCCGCACGCACAGCAATGTCAAAAATCGTTTGCGAATTGTGGGAATTATTTAAAAACGAAATATTCTGAATGTACGCCCCGAAGCATTTTTATGATAGTAGTTACGAACGAGTGCATAAGCTTAGTGAATTAGAAAATATTTTCGTGTGGACTGCGGGCTACTTGAATAGTCTACTGAGACAGGTTGTTCATAAAATGTAAATGTTCATTACTTTATTAAGCTTTACTACCATGATAACGACAAACAACTTTCAAGGCCCTGCTAATCTATGAACTATACTTTGGGAACAGACCCAGGACACTCGAGCTCTGTTTTTCGTCCAAACGGTTGCTGGACGCTTTGTGTAACGGCTTCTTTGCCTAAGGTGCCGTCCGTTGCAACTCTGAAATTTGTTAAACCAATGTTACTGTGGCTTAAATGTCTAATCGGTGTATCTTCTCATATTTATTTAGAATTTCATTCGCCAAGCATGATTTGGCGCGTATGCGAACCAATACTTAGTAACGGTTTTAAAAAAATGTACAATAAAATCTGTATCGTTCGATTCATTCATGAACGCTTTTTTTATTCGGGTTAGAACCAAAAACAGGGGGCAAGCGAAACCACAACAGGTTTGCAACAGTTACGTGGGGATCCATTTTTTCGGGTCACACTTTATTTACTATTGAACGGTGAACGCACGACCACACGGGGTATTCTGCAGGCTATTTTATGCTCCAAAATGACCATAACTAACTCAGTGTGGAACATTGATACTATAACAAATCCTTTCGTTGAAGACGGTAGACTTTCCCACGGTGCTGAGAAAGCCACAAACATCTGCTACTTTTGAATAGAATCTTAACTGCCTAAGAAGCAACAAACAACAGTTGGTACTTCCCTTTCTCAATTTAGCTGTTTTCATCTGCCCGTAGGAGAGTGGCGTCTGCTCGCTTCAAGGTCATTTCATTTTAAGTTCTCGGTGAGTAACACGCTGGCTGGATTCGGGCCGTCCACACTTTATAGTCGCTCATTAGATTATGCACTACGCTTTAACACGAGTTAAGCTGGCGTTATACTGCTTAAGTCATTCTAGTGATGAATTACCTTACGATATAGCAATTTAAGATCACCGTGATGACTAATTACGCATCTGCTAAACGTCGTGAGACAAACATAATATTACCCTTCACAGTACTTTTACTTACAAACAGAACATTTTTCCACGGTGTAATGATTTGCTAGCTGTCTCTACGCTTTCATCAGGTACATTTATCCTTTGTTCACCGCTCCGTACGTAGAATTACAACGCAGCGTGTGCGCATACAGAAACATGGCATTGATTCACTGGCTTATCAGCGGCCACTGATATAAGTTTCAACAATGAAACTTTCAAACTCGCTATTGTCCTCATTAAGTTTTTTTTTAACATCAACGACCACGCTCAAAAGGTGAGTTAGTGCGATACACTGTTTCTGCATGCAAAGCTGACTACGGTTATTGATCGATACAAAAAAATGTATATGATGAAATATGTTATGACGCAACAATTTATGATTTTTGTGATTACTCACGCATCTGAACTACCTTACACAGTGTGTAGACCATAACACGAAAGTTGGCGTCTTCTAACGCATGGAAAATGATTACGTTTTCAGAACGCACGGGGCCGCCAATGGTATTACTTTGCGAACTAGTTTACGGATGAGCCAACGAGTCGGCTGTAAGCAACAGTAACTTGAAGTAATTCATAAATTTAATTTCGCAGCTTACTTTTATCACTGTAATTCTGACAAAACCGTAAATCTGCTTTAGTGGTGTTTTAAAGCAGTCAAATGTGTAAAATATCTATCGCAGTTCATGTATATGCGATATAAATGTTGATTATGTTAAAGCAATTTGTAGACTATTCATTAACCGTGTACTAGTACAAAGGTTTTAAAACTGAGGCTTCCGTACCTCCCCATTAGGACCGCTGGTTCTAAGAGTACAGTGGTAACTATAAAGCATAGATAATGTTTATTTTCAAATTTGTAAAAATAAACATTCCAGTTGTTTTTTATATATATATATATATATATATATGTTTTATTAGCTTTTCTTTGGGCCGATGATCGTGAAATTGATGATACAAAATTAATAAGACATACGAAAATATATTGCTTTACGTGCCCGTAATATTTTATAGTTTAGTGAAGGAAAATGTTAGAAAATTCACAAGTAGAGGTCAATGTTATAGTGGAGTTTCTATTCGCCGCAACATGTGACAGAGCCACATAAATACTTCACAAGTACGAAAGAAATGTGGATCTAAAGAAAAAATAAATTATGTATGCAGTATCGCTGAATGTGTGAGACGTTGCCGTCGTCAAAGTTTAAGGTAACAGATTAGGCTAGGGTTTAGTAATAGGAATTGGCTCCGAGGCTTAAACATTTGTAACAGAACATAGTGGCTTTCTTTTGGTGGGGATATTTGCGCTGATGCTAACAGTCACAACATAATACGTTTGATTATTAGGTATTTGGTACAAACGAAAAACAATTATTAAATTTAATTATTTATTAAAATAAGAATTAAAGAATGCTATGAAACCTCTTGCTGAGTTGAGCTCCTCCGACAGGCCACATGTCCCACATTGGAATTGAATGTAAAGAGATTGTGCCCTTTTGTAAATATTTGTACTGGGACAGAGAGCAAACCTATTAAAGCTCTTAGTAGATTTATACCAGCGTACAGGAACTGACTGCACCTGTATAGCCACTTCTTAAGTTTTTCATACGATGATATGAGTTTTACCAATAAAAATAGGAGCCCCCAGCGGGTATTAGAAATCAACGAAAGCAAACCTATTTGAAGATTCAGATAAATAAAATGTGAAGTAGTTATTTGAGGCAAATGAGGTCGTTCGTGAACTTCACGTTATTGATATCTGTAATAGTAGAAATGGGATCTGCTGCGCGCCATAATTTTTATCTTACTATTACTTGAAGCCTTCTTTCACAGACCGAAAGAAGTAGATTCCAATTACATTTGTCTACCGCTAGAAAAGTAGCCGAACAGGATCAGATCTAGCATATTCCGGAGGTCTTTTTTTTTGTTACAGTGGGTAAGGTTTCGTTTCTTACAACCCAGATTAGTCATATTTTCGGATATATTGCGATGGATCCAGTTTGTATTCGCCTAGCTTAATTAGTATTCGTAGAAGCAAACGTTTCTGCCTAACAATACTAAAATCGGTTCTTGGTCGTCATGAAGATGGTATATTTTCAGTTAGGTGGAACTTCTTACCATAAAGAAGACGCCACTGTTAATTTCAGTTGCCTGTTTTGGTCTCAGTAGCTGAATGGTGGAAAGAGAAACTATTTAATGGGTCACGGTCGACATTTCGACAACTTTGCCTTCGCACTAACTTAGCTTCGGCTCGGATAGAGCTCAAACACATCTAGTGTACCGGTATCCATTTTCTGTAGCAGAAAGTGTACATATGGGAATTATAAAAGTATTTAATTATTGTCGAGGCAAGTTCTGAATAGTAAATGAAGTACGCTTACGTTTTCTGTAGAACTTGCCTCGAGAATAATTAAACACTTATAATTCCCATATATACATTTACCATTTACTACATACGTTTATATATCGAGGATGAATCGATCATTTACTATTTGTATCCATCATCACCAGACCATCCATGGTGCACTTAGAAGGCGGCTGAATGCAATTTTATACAGAGTTCTACAGAAATACTAGGTTACTTTCGATTAGAGATTATCCAGAACGTTTGTTTACCAATAAGTTGGTTGTAACTGATACCATACCATATTGGAAATTGCAAAATGTAAGTGATCTCAGCTCATAGGTCCTTCCTAGTCATCGTATTTTTCAACAGTGTCTTATATAGAAAATTATGGATAAATATAAGGCAGTGCTAGAGACATAATAAAAGGATAGCGGTTTTTATGATTACTCTGCTAGAAATGTTTGCACCAGGCGCACAACTTCAGCGGCAAGAAGCTCAGCGTTCTCTTTCCCATTGGTTTCTCCTGCAGCCTCAGCATAGACCCTAACGATGTCCTCTGTTCCCGATGGCCTAAAATACGGTAAATATAACCGTTCAGAAAGTTAGCATTAAGCAGAAACTGAAAGAAACGTTTACATATTGTCAATAAAAAAATTAAGAAAGTTATTGAATAACATTTCATAATTATATGTACGTTTTTTAATTAAAAAACGATATCAGGTCGTCACAAACGAATCCAGCGGATTGGTTAGGCTAGAATTATATTTTTTAGTACGTATTTGAAAACTCTAACACGTACTAAAAAATCGGTCCCTGCGTTCTGACAACTCCTGGGCGATCGTACACTTGCCATTCGTATTCGCGTACGCAAACCCTCTACTCATGAAAATAAATCAATAGTAGGATATGCTTGCTGATTTTTTGTCCTTTCTGGGGCAGGGAAAGCTCTTTAGAGCATGGATAATTGAAACATGGCGATGAAGTCTGGTATCGTCAGCAAGTAACCAGGTAGCGAGCTTGCGATTGCCATGTTAGAGGTCCGTAAGTCTTTCAAGAGACTCGAGACAGCGGGCGCGGTCATTGTTTGATTCTTGACGAATATTATATTGTAGCAGATGTCCTGATACTCATTGCAAATACTGTCATCGTCTTGCGTCCGAACCTATTTGACTGCCACCGAACTTCAGTTCCCTGCGATTCTCGCTTGGTCCCTGTCCTAATCATACTTTGTCTATAGCTACCGTATGTTCCAGGCGCGCTTTTCGTTGATTAAACTGCAATACACGTGGAATACACTATACGCATTTTTAACTAGCGTAGAATCAATTCACGAATGGTCCCATTTTCTTACCCGATTTCCGCAGTCTCGATATTTGGGTTATAATTCTGTAACACGTTATATGTAAAATGCCAGTTTTAGCCGACAGAACCCTTCGGCTCTAAGTTCTGGTTTTATGAAAAAGCTCTTTAGTTATGGCGATGGTTTCCGACTCTTAATAATTTCATATTTCGTCGCCAATACTCCAATCTCCGTTCTTGAAGCGTTTGCATTATTCACACGCTATCCTTCGCCTTCTTGCCTAATGTCTTCGTGAATCTTCGATGAATTTTCGAGGCACTGTGGTCTTCAAGGAACAAACATTTTTTCGAAACCTACTCCGGTTAGCTCGTCACAACCTAATACTATATTTCTAAGGAAAGTACAACTGAACTTTTTTCTTTCTTTATTATTTAACTCGTTGATACTATATCAAGGGTCATTTCAGATGAAAAACTATATACAAACCTTACAAAGGATCGTCCCTTCGGGTACCTGGCCACGGCTGTATCAATAGCAGCTTGGAGTCCCTCTGGAGCCGTGCATTTCGTTTCCGCATTTGTTGTTTTAATCGCTGTACGATCTGGAACCTTGGCGCAAATTCAATATATAGCAGAAATTTAGACTTTCTAATGTTAACTAAAAACTCAAATGACCTAAAGAGCTTATTGAACTATAAATATACGGGAGGTCAATTCTTATTATCTAACAATTTCAAAGTTTTTCATTATTAATGCTACTTGGGTTATTCAACGTAGAAATATCGCTTGTCTCCCCCTACTGCATCCATTCCGTCGAGAATCAGATACAGATATTCTGGACCATGGCCCTTCTTGGGAAAATAATTACTTTATAATTGAAACTGTCTCTGAAACAGATAGCTCAGTTTGTACGCATCGAAAGGTAAGCAAAGCTTAGTTTAATAGAAAAGTCAACAACAGTTACTTACTGTAACTTTGATCTGTCGGCTGGGGAGATCTTCGTACTCACTGAGCCAGTCAGCGACATCCAAGTCCAAATCCCTATGTAAGAATCCAATTACAAGAGTAAGTGCTTCAGTCTAACAAATGTCATTTGTACTATTAAAATCGAAAACTTCTAAAACGTTACCATATAGTTTGCCAAGCAATCTTGCACAGGTTACAGCAGTTCCATTTAACTTTAAACGGCTGGCCACAACTTAGGTCTGCCTATTGCTATATTCAATCTGTCATTCTTCGCTCACGTTCTATTTTATGCATATGATGACGCTAGCAGGTAAAGCCGATGTATGTCCAACCGGTTCATTGACTTATATTGTAGATATTTATATTCTAGATCAGCTATAATAGAGTTATTATGCTGGAGTCTCCGTATAATATAAAATACAGGGCTGGGTATATCTATTCAGTCCATATAGTTTGCTGATATAATAAATTACTTGTTGGTGATCTTTTAGGTAACTCATTTTTACCTCAGAACAGCCTCAACGAGGAGCAAATCAGAGAGTGCGTCGCCTACAGTCTCGTTTGTCATATCGATGAAATCCAAAAGTTTGCGGGAAGCGACTGCATTAGAAGAAGCTATTAGCTGTTTGGCACGAGCGCTGAAGCAAATCTGAAATGATTTCCAAATAAATGAATGTATCAGATGCTGTAGTGGCTTTTTGCCCTTGTAATTTACTTCAATTCGTTACTACATAACACGCCTCCATTTTAGCATAGTCAGTATGCTATTCCAAGTCCAAATTTCTATCTTCTAAATTAAATAGAGTATAAAAACGTACTTTTGCATTAGAGCTATCTGAAAATCTGAATGCTCGAATAAGAGCAGCGGTTGTAGAATGATTGCTTTATCCACGTTTGCTTATGTGTTCCCATTAACTTAAAATCTAACACTAGTGCATTCTATTATATATTATACGCTTTATATCCTTATACATTTCTCTCTCTACCACAATATTTTGATTTTATTAGCCATATACACACCGTTCCGTGTCCGTTGGCTTCAAAGTAAATACCGACACCGGCCTTAAGGGCCTCATGATGAAGATGCTTTACTCCAGTAGGTACACATGTCACTGAAACGTTCTGAAAATACAAAACGGAAAATTGTTTATAGAAAGTAGCCATCACAAACAACATCTATTAATCTAAATAATTATAGTATACGATAATGAGTATATAGCTGTTGTAGATATTGTAAGGTATTATGTTTAGTGATTTGAATTTTTTACTATCAAAGTAGTGACGCTAGAACATTTTAATTAGCTGCGTCCCTCGCGCTCCTTTGTTTTCTTTGAAATTTTGCGCTGCAGATTCATTTAAGATGTTCAAGAATACTAAAGCAGGCCACTAATTTGCCCTGTTCGAGATATTCAAACCTTGCATTAGCTATATGACCCTTTCGATTTAATTCGTCTTTAACTTATCCATCCCTACCCCACTGCAGTTTTCTTTAGTTTAGGTTTGTTCACCAACTTCGATCAAAGCCAAGCGGCTAACAATGATCTTAACTTTTACCGTCTATTTGCAACTTGAACCTTTTCTTCTACTGGCTTAACTACGATATACATATTGATGTTTTTTATTATGTGAAAGCCACTAGAGCATAATTTCTATGGTTCTGACGCTGTTCGGTTAACTTTGTGTTAATTAGTTTTAAATCTGTTATCAACCGATGGAAAATACAATGATTTAATTGTTAAAGTTTGCCTTTGTTTTAACACTTCTTTCTGTATACAATTTCTTCCAGTACACGGGCAGTGGAAGGTCTGGATGCAAGATTTAAATATTATGAGTGATATGAACTTCCTGTTTAGCCTTTTAGTTCTACAATAAATAGTATAATCCCCAATTATAGGTTTTGCAAGGAATGTAGCTTCGATTGTAAACGGTTGTTTGTTTGGAACAGTGTGCCTAAACCTTCTAAAGAGATTATTTGTAACCGACTGCATCTGTGTCTCGAGTTCTATGTCCGGTACCGTCACTAGGCATTCCATCAGACGGCTGGCTCCGAAACGAAGTCTGTCTATGCCCGGGTTCTAAAACCACAACGTGCCCCTAAGATTAGCACGCAAACCCCTAAGATTAGTTACCCCGGGAACTACTTACCCACCTACCTACCTTCTAAAAATAGAGTCATTAAAAAAAGGTCATTAACAATTACCAATTTCTGATTAATGGTTTATACTTCTGTATTGTTATTTGTCTGCTCTGCTTGACACCTTGTCAAAATAATCACCTTATTCTATATCAATACATATTAAGCGTAACACACCGAGTTTAGATCCGAAACTAAAGAACCTACATTTTATTAATAAAAATAAATGAACAAATAAATAAAAAAGGGTCAATTCTAATAATCCTGATTGGTGAATAGAACCAAACTCGAAGATTCAATTGCAGACAGTTGCAGTTCTTGTTTAATATTCTCCAGAATAAACATTTCAACCCAATTTTCGTTAGGAGTTTGATACTCATTCAAAAGTAAATGTACCAGCTTATTTCTGATGTATTCGGTAGAACTTCCATTTGCATAGGCCGTCTGAATGATAGCCAGATCTAGGTCTTTCACTTGAGCTTCATCTAGAAGTTTCTTGAGGTAACGGGTGAGAAGTGTAGCTATGCGATCCCCATCAAGCAACCTGTTACCAACAAAGTATAAGGATTAATATAAACATACGTAAAGCATAGCGCATTACTATAAGCATCTATAAAGTGAATATCTAAAAGAACGTCGCGTTTTATAATCTACCCTGTAGATTATCTCGGTATATCAGTAGCGCTAAATTAACTGTAAAACTATATCATAGAAATGCTTCTCAACCAACCTGAACTTCCCTTCAGAATCGGCAAAGTAGTAAACAAGTCTGTCCGCGTCACCGTCGAGTGAAGCATACCGCGCCAATGGACTCAACGTTAAGCCTGAAACAGGTTAATGTGACTACTAAGTACCAACATACACTCGAATATGCTGTGTCCTCATTGGATAGACGTAAAATTTAGTACAGAAGAAACGGTAAATAACTACTACTTCGTCGGCTGTATGCATTATTATATATTGCAGGTGTCCCTCGTAATATATATATATATATATATATATACGTAAAGGACATACAGAACATAAGCTAGGCGGAAAGAGCCTCGAATTTTTGCTTCAAGCCTCACTATGCGACGAAAACGCTGCATAATTTGTAAAAAATAAGGAACAAGAATAAGTGGATCATTTTAACGTTACAAAAACAAACGCAAGCACGGATTTGTAGTATGATACGATGTCCGTAACCTCTATATTTCGAGTGCGATGTCCGGTATCGCCGTTAGGCATTCCATGAAACAACAGAGTCACTATTTGAAACGCGGAAGTATTTCTATTTGATCTGTTAGGTTTTAGAGGGTATAGTTGATTTAAAATAGAACCAAATTAAAAATAAAATTCACTGTACCGGCGGGTGCTTTCTGGCCGGTTTTGACGTAGTCGGCCCCGCATTCGTGGTTCAATATCCCGTCCCCATCATTGACAATTGTCACCTAAAACTCAGGTTAAAATGTTTATTTTAATAATATCATAACAATTAAATGAAGCAATAGTATCAAACAAGATTAATAATGTAACAGCTAAATAAATAACTTTGTTAAAAAACTACGAGTTCAGACAAATTTGTTTGGTGCCAAATCAAGGAACCATACACTCAAAGGAAACTCCGTGTCGTTGTTGTGGCGGCGTGTTCTAGATTACTATTTAATTCGTCCTTCATTTAACTATGGCCATAAAAATGTAAGTGGTTCTCCAACTTATCAAACTTTACCTAGAACTAATTCGATCTGATTCATTCTCGCAGCGTGGCATACTCGAGTGAGATAAAATCTATGTACTAATCAGGACACTTCATCAGTGTGATGTATCTAAGACTTGTTGTAAAAAGATTTACCTGGACGGATCCTCCAAGGTGTCCAGCGAGCACTCGTAACTTTTCAGACCCCACTCCATTGGCAGCGTCCACCGTCAGCTTTGGATTGTAGTGCGTCGGGTTGCTAGCCGTCTTGGGTTATATTAAAAGATATTAAGCCTTTATAATTAGTTAAATAAATTAGGCGTGAAACAGGACTACCAGGATAGGAAACTTTTCGACTGAGACATAAAATTTGACGCGAAGCTGCCTCGTAATTAGGCTAACCTACAATGGGATTCTGAATTTCGCTGTGTTTTATAACTTAGAAATTGACAAAATTGAAACAGACAATAAAGTTTTATTGAGGAGTGAGGGAAAGCAGATTTGCTATGCTAAAAACATACTTGTAATTCATGTATAAATAAATTGTACACTAAAGAATTCAACGAATCGTACTGAAAATACCCGTACACATCTGTTATAATTAATATACTCTATTCACTTCACGATATTTCAGATGTAGCAACAATTGTACCTACCGTTGAGACAACCCGATTAAAGGCAGCGCTTAATTTCCCGTAGTATCCGTCAAGCGAGGCCGTTCCGTACTTTGGGTCATTACGGCACCTGTAATCAAGTTTTTACCGTTCATTATTTGCTAGGAACATTCGATCCCCTATGAGATTTTTGAGGCTATTTTTTTATGTTAGAAACAACTCCTGAATTCATCCGCTCGATACTGAGTAGATTACAGCTGCCACAATTACGCTTTAGGCCGTCCTGAGCATTTTACGTGTACACAACTAATCTGTATATAAGGACGCGTTGCACTTCAAATAACTTTCAAACTTGTAAAAATGTTCCAATTTCGTCTATTTTTAGGGCTGCACAAAAAGTCACTGTTGTTTATCCTCCATTGACGTAATTCAAGTAATAAACATTCTTGGACTGTTCTTGATTTTCGTTATGTTACGGAGCAGTCATTCATTGAAATTACTTTCAAAAACTACCTCGAGTTCTTCTCAGTTAAGAAGTAAAATCGAAAGCTTACCGTCAATTTCCGCACAAGTGAGTCTATCCTGAACTTTTATTACCTAACAATGAAGTGCAGCTGAGGTGTGGTCACCGTTCCAACGTCCTGAACCATGCATGAGGCAACGCTCCCAGCGCCATCAATTACAGCCTGCAATAAGCCGGGAGAGCTCTTTCGGGTATCGCAGCCTACAACCTAAACACAAAAAAGCGTACTGCTACAGACAAAGGAACGTAATTGCTCAAATCAGTAGACAGCGTTAGATACTGTACTTCCGATTAAGTAAAAGCATGCATGAATTAACCTATATCTCAGTGCCCCAAAATCTGCACAAAGGACCACTTGGAGAAAACAACATCTATTTTGGAATCTATTTTGTTAGATGAAAATATTATTGACTGTAATGCTATTACTCACCACATTGGAGTATCCCTCAGGAATTGCAAGTTCAGTAACAATTTTCTCCAGTTTCTCAAGGAGTTCGTTATCAGCCGCATTGACAACCTCTTAAACAAGAACATCAAAGACATTTCGTTGAAATCTACTTATTACAAACCCGCCACCAAACTCAAGCTTGATAGCCACATCGACCCCACGTATCATTGTACAATCAACACTGCAGTGTATACGTACTAAGCCAGCTTTAGAGATTTAAACTACGATATATATAATACATGAGTATAATCATTACCGCCAGCGGAAGCAGGCCCGCTGCATCTGCGCTGCAGGTAATAACTTCATTATATAGAAACTACGAATAGTTTAAAAACACGTCATTTCCATTTGTCCTATCGATGCAGAACAGATGCTACCACACAGATAAACCGGCAAACTCAAATCATTGCTACCAGTTGTACGAGCTTCCCAGCTGATTTCCATCATCTCCCCTAATGGGTCAATCAGTTTGGCTCCATTGTCACATTCGGGATTATGCGATGCTGTAACCTGAAAGTGAGCATTGCATTAGAATGTCCCATACAGTTGCTCGTCAGACATTTCTCCATGCAGTAATGTGTTCCTTTTTTTTTTCGAAACAGTATTGTACTGCGTATAGGCTAGATATATTGTTTTTAGGTAATTTTTAATGAACTTCAAACAAATAGTGGAAAGATGTTCGACCAAAAATCGATCAGACAGGAAATAAGGTTATCGTGACAAAAGAACAGCAAAATCACTATGTCGCTATTTTGCTTTGTTGCATTGTTAATGTAAATGTGATTTATGCTATTAGAGACAAAGTGACCAGCTTTATTGAAGTCGTACCATGCATCCGATAGTGGCACCACCCACGGAACGCGAACGAAGTGCTGCGATTACTCCAAGCCGAAACATCGCCCCAGAAAGCGTGTCTGCCCTAAACGAGCCAAAAAAAATATTTAAATACGAGTTGTACTTTGTGCAGTCTCGTTCAAAAGTTTACTTGATACTTTCCCCACCTTTGCAGCATCTTTCAAACTGACTGTGGCAATTAAAACTGAATCGTGTAACACAAATGTCTCACTCAGGTCCATGAACTCAATTCTCCAGCAAGATAACTTGTAACCAATCGAACTGTCATTAGTTAATTAGAATCTTGCAAGTTATTTTGCACCCATTCGGCTAAAAAAACGTATCTAAGTATTGTTCGTTGCTTTTTGTTAATTATGGTTATGGTAAATGAATATTTCTCAACTACGTTTTTCAGAACGTTCAAGAACTTGCTTTTCTACAAAGGGGTCTCATATAAGGCCTATAACATTATTTGTCGATTGACTAGCAGTGTTCGTATGTTGTACTTCAGCACGGTTGTACATGCTTCTAAAAAAAAAAAGATACTGTATTCAGTAAAAGACTTACATGTCTTTTGAGTAATTGCAAGTAATTCTGTTCTAAATATAAATCATCCTTTAAGAAGAATAACGGAGGTTCGTCTCAAAGCAGAAATTAGAAGTCAGGGTTAGCTTGGATAGATAGCACAACTAACACTTCCCACCCAAACAGTGGATGATTTACCATTGTTCTAAATATTGCCGGATTATTTTTAGATGTAACGGTTGCAAATTATTGATATATGATTTAGATAATTCACTTGTTTCTTTTGTTTCCATTACAGAGGTATTTGGCTAACTCTAGTTTAACTATATTCCATCATACAATATTTTTTCGAAGCCTAGGTGCTATTGAAACGAGAAGCAAGGCGCCACTCTGGGTTTCACATACGCAGCGATAATTGCAGCTGATATTGTACCACCGATAGAAATAGATTGAATTCTAATCAATTCTTATCAAGTTCCAATACGCTTTCATTGATACCATTGCTTAGTAATTCACGTTTCTTTTAGCACACGTTTGTATTTGTTGCGCCTGAAATAGCGAGCAAACACATCGCATCAATAATTTCCTTTCAGATTAGGATTAGAAGAGCTGCTTGCTAGCAGATAATTCGCAATAGGCCAAAGGTAACATAGACGCACAAACACACATTATTTTATTAGCGTTTAAAACCGGATTAAAAACAACGTTGTCACCTTAAAACTGTCTGATCAAAATTGAGGCGAAATGTACACTTTTAGCATGGCACCGTGTTCAGGAAATGTAAGAATTAAAAAATGGCTTAAAAGGTCATACGCAGGAATGAGGATGGTGGTGGCCATTATCATGTAGAGGTTACCGTCTTATACAGAGTCTAATATCACAACTTCATAGTACGACACAGCATATAATAACTATTAATTGAAATGCAGAACGTTCGCTTGATAGGTCGATTTTACCTTCTATGTGCTCTGTTGAAATATGTCAAGGACAAGAGTATCTCAATCTTACGGCACTTACATCGCGGAAGGCGGGTCGCTCAAAATACTTAGCAGAATGCCGTTATTATATCCAACAAGGATAAAGTAATCAGCTTACTTTATCTTACCCCTGATAGGAGCATCGTTTAATCTATAGCTGAATTATTTATTTTGTAACATTGGCTATTTATTCTCCACTTTTATTTATACTTTCCTAAAGTAGATTTAGGCTCATATAATGCTACATATACTTTCTAGAGGCAAACGACGAAAAATAGGAACTAGTTTGCAATTATGTTACCCGATTTGCCAATACAGGTTACTAGTTAACTAATTAATTTCAATAGGTCACCTGAAAGCGCGTAATTTGTAAAATAACTTAGGTATAGAATCGATACTCTAAAACTAATAGATCACAATGGCCTTATTTTTTGTATTATTCTGCAGAACGAACGAAACAAGGGACGTATTTGTGTAACATCACTAAAGCTTCATCGAAAATGGTGTGGCTGATTTTTCCTGTTTCCCAGTTGTTTAATATCGGGTCGGGATGAACGGCCTGGCGAACGGTAACAACAAAACGGGGCACCGACGTTGTTCTATTGAAAGTCCACACAAACTGCGCATTCAGTGAACAATACATCTGCGAATACACTGACAGATGTTTCTATCATTGAGAGAAAGTATAAGTGAAATATTTGAAATAACAGTGCGATCATTTCCGAAGAAACTATTGATACGCTCATGAACCCTTATGTCTGCTATAGAAGAAACAAAACCTTATGGCACAAGCCTTACGACCTGTGTCAAAATCAAGCAATTTGCACATGTCCATCGATATTATCCTTCCTCGAATGTATGCAACGATCAAATTCAAACGTCTGTTACTTTTGACACACAGATACTCAAAATCACATTGGTAACCTATTCGAAAGGTTTTGTTCACTAAAAAATGAGAGAAAAATGATACCTGACAAATGGCCTTATCTGAATTGTTTTTCCTCGGAAAATACAAAAACTAACAATAGTTCGCCCTCCTTCATGTCCAAATGTTACAAAGTTTTCATCTATTTGCGTAAAAGTCAAATGGCATTCGTTACATTTAAGGTGATGAGTGACCACTAAAGTTCGTGTCTATTGCTCATTAACATTAAATATAAACGTAATTTATTTTCAGCAAGCTAATTAATAGTTCCTTAATAAATAGCAAGATAATACTAGTAGAAGTAGCTATAATTGGCTTGTAGCAAAATTAGTTTAAAAAGCTTGAACTGCGGTGCCCTCTCAGTCACCGAATCATGGAAAACTAAAAATATGCTATATTTCTGAAAACCAGAGATATATCACAAAGGCTGTAAAAATAAATATATTGCTTTTGCAGATACACTATTACTAGATAACTTTAATTTTACTAGTAATAATAATTTAATGTTTAGTCAATTAAAGAACATGTATCGATTAGCAATTGTTGTTATCACACATTAGAATCAGCCAAGTGAATGCCCTTATACATTTTAGCATATACATACGAAGCGTTGCAATATTCCACTGTACTCCATACATTGCCCCTTCAAGTACCGGCAACAACTACGACCTCTCTATCAGTCTCATTCGTTGATCGGTTTGAGTAAGCAGCGCGTAACGTCCATTGTTGCAAACATTTATTTAGAAATTTTATTTAGGAAACTTATCCGAACGCATGATTCGTATAGTGATAACAATAGTGCCATTATGCTTACTTAATTCCTAGAATCTCGCGGGCTTTATAACTAACATGATATTTTTTCAGAGCATAAGTAGATTGGCCCTTAAACAATTCGGGTGCCTAAAATAGATCCTTCACGCACGACGACCCACATTAGTTGTAGAGACTTATCAGCTCTGACGGCATGAAATTCATGAATTTTCAAAAAGCCCGCCCTCGATATACGATTTTTGTGTGAATGGTTCGCAACGTGTAACAATAGTCGGGCCACAAAAACATTTTTCGGCGAACTAAATGTACAAAGATGATGTAGCAGAACTCTCTAGTCGAAGACTTTGAACTACTAAGAAACTTTGAAGAAGTTATTTGTGTTGCCGTAGAACGATCACATCAAGACAAATTCAGTTTGTTTACATAACCGGCGCATTTATTGAGTTTGTTTGAATGCTCTATGCAGAAAACATGTGAGAGTTCTACATGAATTGAGCTGACGCCATTTTGACAATCGGTCATGCTTACTTGGTTCGAATGCCTGAGGTCCCGTAGGCGAATTGTATGCCGGTCAATCGCGGGTATTTTGCACTATTAAGTTTAAGTGTTGTAGCAAAAGACGACATTGTTTCGCGTTTTAGTGGCTGATTCACAGTAAAACAAAGTCCTATATAATTTCACAAATCAGCTGTTTCGCACTTTCAATGTTTTATTGGTAACGACGAATCGACCACTGTATCCTCGAGTAATGTCGGCTGAGTGCAGGTCGCCTTCGGTAATCGACGCGATCCAACAACTTGCACTAGAGGGATTACAGAAGATCAATCTAGTAACTTTGCGATAAGAAGTAATAACGTTGCACAAAAGGCCGTTGGGGAGAGAGCACGTTCTGTTGGCTGAGAGAGGCTGGTGCGGGGGACGTGTCAAATTTTGAATTTGGGCGCCAAGAGCAACCCGTAGGACTGAAATTGAAAAAAATCGCATGGAAATATGTGCATTTCACCCTGATGAAAATTATTTTGGAGAGCTCTAGTTGCTCATAGAAAAACAGGATCATGAAAAAACTAGTCAAAACGATACCTAAAAGAAGAATTATTTGAGCAACACAAGCTTACAGGCGCCACACAGACGTAACAAAGAACGAGCCATCGGCCCGATAGAATTTATAAAAGACTAAATGAACAAATATGGACTAAAAGGGTCCGTTATTTATGTTCGTATAAAATCAATTAGGAATAACTTATTACGAATATTCTTCTGTTCAGAAAGAGCTGAAGTTTAACAACAGGTTGTCCAACTCCAAAAATGGTTGCAAAGGGTCTCGGGGATTCAAGTCGATCAGTAAATACAGAGTCACGTAAGAATCAAAATGAACGACCTTGTTGAGCTGGATTACATGTTGAGTCAGCTCTGTGGCCTGCAATAAAACAGATTTTTCATGTTAAATACAGTCAGAGCAGGGGATTCTTTTTACGTTTCTGTTACAGGTTGGTGTAGACGACACGTGAAAGCGCTCATCTGTATGGGAAACCTAACAGGCGTTTTCTGTAAACGGTGAGCCAACATCTTGGCTACTTCTTGTCATATTATTTTACACCCAAATGTATTCAAACTAAAAGCCCAATTAGAAGAGGACAAAATCTTTAGATTTAATAATATAAACTCTATTGTTAAATTATACTGTTAGAAAAGGTCATAACAAGCCTGTTTCAGTTCGGCCGTGCCCCTATGGACTCAGACCTATACGAGCACAGCGTGAAGACCCTCTTTGAAAATGATAATGTATGACGAGGCAGCACCTGCTCTTAGGCCTAATTCCAGCTATGGTGTACATATCTATGGCAATTTAACAAATTTTCATTTGACAATCGACTTGACTAAGTGTGGTAAATTTGCAATTCGTGGACAGTGTTGCAAGGTGAACCTCAAATTTAACTAAATAAAATTTTAAATCTTTAAAATGCATAAAGAAGCTTACCCACTATTCTTGGCTAGTAGTGGCCTTCGAAACGTTACATGTAAAATCATTCGTCTCTGTCAGAGGCAAAGACTCGTGCTTGAACTTTCTATCGCCCTCGTGGAAGTCTGATACAATGTCACCGCTCCCTGTCAGTAGAAGGCAAGAGAAAAGATCTAGGTTTAACTATTTGTCTGACTCAATTTTTGCTATCTGAATGGCTTGATTCTTTAACAAATTACCCACAATAAAGTCGTTTGTGTTACTAATCCTCATATTCAAGGGCATCGTAAGGTAAAAGGTATGGTCAGAGATTTCTATGTTTGATGCTAAGCTAGTATAACGGGTTAGCTTATAAACGGCATATATAAGCAGTACCTCTGAGTTGCCATTTTGTTGTAAGGAGACCATCTAGGCCAACCGGACCACGCGCGTGAATACGTCCAGTCGAGATACCCACCTAAGAAGCAGTTATTATCTTTGATGACTTCTCTACAAGTTTAATTTCGTGCATTTTAATTGTAATGTGTTTTACTACTTAAATCTACCCTAATAGCTCATTTTATTTTTAAGAGATATTGTTTTTACTAAAGTTACTGGGTTTCCGTGTTCGCTCTAGATGATTTGGATAGAACTTTACGTTTGAGCAGCGTTCGAATATACATATATATTTCTTATGTGCACTGCTAGCAACAACGAATTTTCTCATGAATCCCAGCCACCATTATATAACATATTTGCCTGCTAATTTTAGGAAAACGCTGTGGTCTAGGTTCGAACCTGGGCATAGAACGACAGACTTCGTTTCGCGCTGGCAGGAGCCAGCCATCTGACGGAGTGCTTAACGGCGATACCGGACGTGAAACTCGAAACACATCTACCCTTACGAAAATAACTGAACTAATAAGCTCTTCTAGTAGCTGGCAAAAGTCCTAGTGCCATTAAAAGTTGTATGTACGGAAAACAAATGTACCTCGGCTCCAAGACCGAATCGGTATCCATCGGCGAAACGAGTGGATGCATTGCGGAAGACGCAAGCTGAATCTACAGAACTCAAGAATTTTTCGGCTGTTTCGTCTACAAGGAAAAAAAGATAGATTATATATTACAAATGAGATTCAGCTTTTAGATTCAGGCATTAAAACAAAGTTCTCTTTTAATTATACTTTATACTGAATCAGTCCTAGTCTGAACCGTGTGGTAGGTCGTCCAAAGCGAGGGGCACCAAAACCCACAAAGGGTTTTATAAACTGTGAAGTACTATAGGCCACGTTTCGTTCCATCGGTTATTAGTTACCCAGTTTATTGCACTAGTGAAACAGGGCCTCGAAATCTTAACGCCCCTACCAACGAACAAATGTGCAAGATGGACTGGTGGAAGCTGCAGTGATCACAGTTACAGCCACTACCATCCAAGATACTCTTGGATTGCCCCAACTAATGCGGATCGGGCGGAGCACTCAGGTAATCGCTCTATACAGGATATGTATTAATTAGATAAGCCACTGAATTTTCCAGTTTCTCAGTAGACCTTATAGTAACTTTTCGAACGATTTTCACCGCAGTGAACGAAATCAGACTTGATTGACGTTGAGGGGAAGTACTCGAATGTAGTCTGTTTCTTATCCGTACCATTGTGAAAGTCTTGAAGAAACCAAACGAACATTGTTACTTACGATTTTCGGTGACGATGGCGTCTGTGTGTCCACTGCCAAATGCATTAATATGATCAATGGCCGCTTCCACACTGTCGACTACTTCGAGCGCGCATTCGAGTCTCGAATATTCGACTTTTAGTGAACGAACCTCAGGGGGACCGAATGTCAGTGTGTGGGATAAACGAGGTCCAGCATTTAGTAAAACCTATAATTACCGAACGAAAAATGCGTAATAAAATCATTTGAGGTCTATATTTCTTTTTCTTTTTATCGCAATTTCTCTAAACGTAATTTTTGACATGGCTTTCAGTAGCCCTGTGAGGTTCAAATGTTACTTTAAAAACATCTGTACTCAAACTACAATACAATCCATTCACAGGCATTTAATATACGTAGTTAAACGATGACTGAAGTTATGAACAGTTTCCTTTCCGGCACTAAAAATACAATTGAATATTCGCGATTCGGTCGAATGACCTATGCAGTGAAACTCTAACCTTTAACAGCTAGAATATCTTTATTGAAATAGGCAAAATACAAGCGTGAAGTGCATGCGTGACAACGTTAAACAAACCTCTGATTATCATTTTGTATATGGACCGAATCCATAATATGTCCCCTACCGGTTGTATTTAGCTATCCATAGCATGATTTGCTATAATAAGATATAGCAGTGGGTATTTGCAAACAAGGGAGACATTTGTAGAACATTGGAGTGTTTAATGTCATTGTGACTTTTAATGGTTTGTGGGCAGAGATCCTGGATTACGATTTTTTAATGCGCGCATTATGATGCTATGCATTTATTATTTAGCACAGCGCGCAAAAGAATACGTACAACTAACATATACTTTCATCTGGACAAAAATTCTTGAACTGAACAGTTTACTAGTTGTGGGTCATCATCACTATCGGTCACTGGCTGACCCAGAAATTTTATCGAATGAGTCATCAAATAGTCAATACGCATGTCGGTTGAGCTGGCCAGAACAGCGCACTCACGTTATCTTTTTTGAGAATTGTGCACATGTTGCTGAAAAATTCAGAGTTGATGAGATCTCGATGTATAAGAAGCGTTTCCATCGAATTGCAGGCTGCAGGATAGTCACATTTAGAATCTCGGACTGCAATCAAAGGCGAATTTAAGAAGCTTTAGAATACAGCAGGCCTCCTTTTCAACGATTAGCTAGGCACTGAGGATGCGGATCCCCTGTGCTCAAGAGAACTCTTGCAGGGTCCTACTCTTGTTTTATTGTTAGCATACTCCTGTGATGCACGCACGACTAAAATATTAGTAACTTAGTCATAATAACATAACAAACTGACCGATTTGATATGCTTGGCGAAGATCTGCATCCTTATCAACATAAACGTGACACACGCCTTCAGAGTGGCCAAGCACTGGTATGCCTTTGGCTCGTGCCTGTATTGAGCGGACCAGATCAGAGGAACCTCGAGGAATGATCAGATCAATATATTGTTCCATCTGAAGATTCCACATTTTGCGACCGTTAATGTCGTGCAAAACAAACTATTATGGCTCATTTTAGCGCAAACTAGCGTTTCAGCGTTGTTCTACCGTGTAGTTCTTTGAGGCAGACTATGATCATTTGTGCAGTTTACTACTTTCGTCACCGTGGTGAGCTTCACTGTATTTATAGCTGAGATCAATCAGTAATATGTAGACGATTCTATTAATGGATATTCGTACTTACGTGAAGTAATTCATCAACATCCTCTCGCTCGGATACAAGTGCAACGGCGCCCTGAGCAGATATCGAAGCTAAAGCCTCTTGAACTAAGACGAAAAGGGCACGATTGGAATTAAGTGCTTCCTTGCCACCTTTCAATAACAGGCCATTTCCTGTGGCTATGGCTAACGAGGCAATCTGGAATGAGTTACGCGATTTTGAGTCAAAACCAGAAGCCAACTTTGAGAACGCAGAGGAAATTATGGTGATGTTAGTTACGGCTGAGTATGCGAATGGCTTCTCTCTTGATATAAAGTGTGGCTAGTTTCAAAGCGGAAATTGACTAATAGCATAATAATATTTGGTTGCTGAAAATGTATAGACCCCTTTGAGTAAAAATTAAAGCAAATATATTTTATAAATTGTAATGCGACTGAACTAAATGCTTTTTGCCATTTTGATGGATTGATTTCTGTTGTCCATCTTCTGCTAAGGCCATAGTTCCACAGTTGCAAAGCCTCACAACTATGGTTCCTGGGCGAAAAATTGTGACCAGTGATTTTTGCATTCTTCTTTGTCACCATTGAGTTAACAGCATTAAGTATCTTCTGTAGAAACCGAATTAGATGATGGCCTAAGGGTAATGGTATGTAATTGGACAGCGTCTTGGTAAAACACCTTTTCTGTTCACAAATCCTGGTCTATTTTTTCAGGTGGCTTGCTGTAATATTGCTAGCTTTTGACGCTAAAGGTTCGAGTCAATCGCCATGTGGCAGCAACTTATAAGCCATAATTGCTATCCAATCCCAACAAACATATGCCGGCATCAGTCTGAACTTTGCCACGGATTGTGAAGCACATCTTTTTTATTCGCACATTATTATCATTTTTAATCACACGTGACCGACCGCTCTAGAATAGTTCGATCCTATTACGTTTTTTAGAATTTCACAGATAAAAATACGGTCGAGTCAATCGGTCGATTGCGTCAATTCGGGTAGCACCTTTCTTTCGTAATCGGCTTTAGTTCCTCGACGGTTTCACGACCACTCATGCCGTGTTGGTCTTGCTCATGGCGTCCATTTGTTTATAAGCCTGGACAGCGTTTGCGCCTTTTGCGTAACAAAAATAGTAAAAACATTACGAATTTTTCGAAAATGTGTCACTTTTCTTCGATCCGCTCTACTGTCAAAGTAATTTCCGCGATTTTAGCACTATCGCCAAGTTTCAGCTTTTAAATCCTACGAAGGCGATACATGACTTTAAAGTCATCTAGCTAGAAAAATGGTCAGTTTTTTTTTCTACACCCCTATATAAAAGTTCCAAACAAAATATTGCTAAGCTTACCTGGGGAAGACAGTCAGGTCGGGACTCAAAAATAACTAGAAGAACCCCGATAGGGACAGTGATTTGTTGAAGCTCAAGTCCATCAGCTAACAGGGTACGTCGAAGAGTCTGGTATAACAATGTAAAAATAGGAACCGTTACACGTACGCTAGGGCGTCTCTTCACCCATTTCGCAAACCATAACCGCAAGAAGTAGCAATCGAAAATCTTGCGGAAGAATACGCAAGGCACTTAACGGCCTTTAAAGGTCTCACGAGAAAGTTGCATGCCTACAAAAATTAAGTATAACTGGATTCAATTAGTATTCAGGATTGAATCGACGAATTCGGCAATTTCTTATTTGCGCCGCAGTTTTTTTTTGCGATGAGAGTGTCGTTTACATCGTCTAGAAGAATGATAGTTCCACCTGAATACGATTGAATCACGTTGAAAGTACGCATTGATTTCAAGCGGTTTTGGCAAAGTCAAGTGGCACTAACCTTTCCTAGAATACCTTTTTCTTCGCATTGAATCGCGATCGACCGCAGGCCGTCAGCAAGGTTTTCTAACTTCGAGAGGGTCAGAACTGAAGACAACGCTTTGTTAGGCATATTAGCCATATTCCAGTTACATGATTATATTTGCCTCACGATCATTTTGACGTCACAAGGCCACGAGCGAAACTTTTTGCTTAATGAGGCAGTTGAAGAACTACCTCATTAGGCAAAAAGTTTGTTAAAAATTAAAAGTTTGCCTGGTATACACAGATACGTACGTGTATCACTTGATATAGCGCACCTAACAATAACCGGTGGTTCCATTGATTGGGTTTGCCTCAATTTGATTACATTTTTGAGCTTAGATTTTGCAGATCAAACGCTAAATCGTTACTACAAATGTTTATCACTATTTTGTATTTCTATTCTGTTTAGCTAAATTTCACATTATTCATTCGTCGTCCCCCATAAAAATCCCATTCAGTCTATCATCGTATACCGAGTCTGCTGAGAAGCGACTTTTCCAGCCCCGACGATTCGGCCTCCCGGATGTCCTTTACGTTAGCACAAATCACCTCATCCGCTCGCTCCACAAGAAGGTCAGCAAGTCGACGAATCACAGCTCCGCGTTGGCGGCCCGACAGAGCCTCGAGCGTCCCAGAATCTGTAACGGGTTAACTAGCTCGCATCCTTAATTTCATATATTCCCAGATCTGAATGGGGTGGACTGCCGCGCCGATCGCGAGCGATAAGTTACATATCCGCTTCATGGACGAGACTACATAAATAAAACTGTTTACCTCAATTTTGCTAGCACGTGCCCACATTGCGTTTGATTCATATTACACACGTAAAGGCAAGCATTATACATAATTTATTCTGTTTTTAAGGGGAGTGGTAAGATTTGTTTTTGTAAAGACATCGGGTATGTTTTCGTAAATTGGTTAGTTAATGATTATATATTCATCAGTAGAATTGATTGTATCCGAGTAAATGTTTCAACCCTAACAAGAGCATCTTTGAAAAAAGCTTTTTTTTCGTGACGATATTTTACAAAACTTATAGCAGAGCGGTAGACCGTATTAGGTCTAAATGTACGGTGTTGTTCGTTCTTTCTGTAACCCATATCGTCCCCTCAATAGTACATCATGTCCATGTGTTTTTGGATTGCCAATCTCACGTAATTGTCTCTGACCTTTTTTGGCGTTTGCGGCCAGCGACTCAACGGAGAACACTTTAGTTTGATGGTTAGTGAAGAAAGTGCCGACCTTCTTCCCACCTACAATACGAGAGATTGCATCTTCTTGGAAGCCATTACATATTACCACCGAGACGCCTGCAGACAATTAGTAGAAAATCACTGGCTTAAGTCATTCGTTCTGAGCAAGGCCAGTCGCAGATTCAAAGCTCAGTCCGAGATTATTCATTAATTTTAACAAATCGTAGAAACTGAAAGTAGTTTTAATTGCATTGAACAACCTGTACACGTAGTATTCCAGATTATTTATAGAAATTAGCAGATGACGAACCTAATAATAATGCATTGCGTCTCACCTCTTTCGAGCGCCCACAAAGCAGCAGAAATCTTACTTTCCATACCACCCATGCCAACCTTTGATTTTTCGCCGTAAACAACACTTTCACTGTAGAGTGGCGAGTAAGTATAGAGAAGCTTAGAACCATCCTGACCTGCAAAAACAGTACAAAATTAGTAGTGCCATGCATTAAGTTGTTCTTATTTGAGCTAAAATAAACTTTTTAAGTTCCCTTATGGACTTGGCCTATAGTTGACTAAATATCAAACTAATTTGGCGTCATCGTTTCGACCTTAGTTAATCGTGATTAGCAGTTGTTTCATCGTGTTGACAATCCTATGTAACCTTCAAAAAAAAAACTCCTGCTTTACTAGTTCATATTTATTATCGTAATTTTGGACCATCTCGGCCCATAAGGCGAATACGCTCTGGTCTACCTAAGGTGTCCACCTAAACACTAGCATTGAATTTTCTATCAAATAGAATGAGTGATCGATAACTTGAGGAAACAAACCTGAGCGAAGTTGATGAGGCCGTCGGATTGTCTAAATCTCTTGATGTTTATGTCGAACTGAATATTATTGAAACGCCGTCTCGGCGACAAAGATCTAAAAACGTACCTACCTAATTTTAGTAAAGGCTAGGAGTAAATTCAATTACATTTTCCACAACTCGGAGTATTTTTTCAAAAGCAGGTAGAAGTTGAAGAAGGCCGGAGAGGATTAAAGTACCGTTACATATATCTCACCTGGCGGTTGCGTATAAAGGCCATCAACGTTACTCATTATAACCATGAGATCAGCGTCGGCTTCCACTGCCAAATGGGCCGCTAAGGAGTCATTATCGGTGATCGGCTGGACATGCGGACTATACAACGAATACGCAAAACACATGTAAATCTCGTACCTGCTCTTTGTGCAAACATGGGGGGCTCTTTAAAGGAAAAACTATAGTCTTCGAATAACTAGTCTGACTTTACTGCCTTATAGTCGATACTGCAGAAGACGCACACAATAAGTGAAAAGTGGAAAATAGACTAAGGCTAGTGGTAACAGGATATGGAATCATCTTAAAGTTCTCACTTGAGCTCCCCTTCGTCATAAAGCGCTGTTGCTGAAGATACGGCATCGTTCGTGTTAATAATCGGCAAAATGTTCAGCGACAGGAGCTCAAGAAGAATTTGACGGAGCCAGTGACGCGACTCGGGATTGTAGAAATCTGGTTTCGTTACCAGAACCTGGATTAAAACAACCGGGTAAGTATCATCAGTTAATCGAAGGGATTTATGTCCTATTGGGTTCTGAGGATCTAACGCTGTTAGACTGTCTGATACAAAAAGAAGTTTCACAAAAATACATTCATTTGAACACCCGAAATTACCTGGGCAATGTTGACGCCATATTGATTAAACATGGCGTCGTATAAAGCCATTAGGCCGCTTTGGCCAACAGCTGCGCTGCAGTCATCCCACGCCGATGATCGCCGCCAGTTGTCAAGAAACGCATTCCACATGAGTGCAATGAGAAACAATGGATCATGTTATTGGATTTTAGCACATTGTAAAACAGGCAATATTATTATTCAGGTCGATATGCACTGTAAAAAGTGGTTTATTTCGGTATATTTTACAAAAAATAATTACATTTCTGATATCTACCTGGTTCCGTAGGAGCTTTTCTTTGTTTTCGCGGGAATAGCTGAATCTCTAGCAGATAGAGTCTCCCTCATTGACATTGAGAGACGCAGCTCTTTGGATAACTTTAATTTGCCGAAAGCCACAGCTCCTGAGGTGACAACCAACAACTCCTATTTCATACGAAAGACGGAAAGAAATCTCAAGGTACTACTTTAAGCATAGCATTATGATTTTACTTGCTGCCCACTGTACAGTCACTCCAATCATCAAGCACTCCATTTAACATCCGAAGTAAGTTTAAGAGTGTTATATACTGTAACTTAATAATGACTTTGCTAATTTCGATATCAAAATAAAACCACTTTAAATGATAACTTGTGAGTTGATCTTCGATCATTTTATACATTTGTGCACCTTTCCATTATTGTGTAGCTGAGAGATCTGCTCGACGATCGAAGCGACCCTTCCAAGAGCCAAACCACAGCCATCCTCGCGAGTTAACACCGCACTTCCCAATTTGACCACCACTCGTTTCGAGTTTACCAAGTCACTCCTGTATTGTATGTCTATTTTCTGTTAGTATTACTAACTAATACATTGAAGAGAAGGTATTGCCAAAAAAATATCAAGGATAAACCAAAATATAGCAATATAAAGTATTATATTTCCGCTTATGTTCTCTGTTATCCCAACTAGAGTCTGTGGAATAAGCTATTCTTCGTTAACAGAGGTCAAGAAAGTTCCATTTACAAGACCTGTACAAGTAGGGCTGTCTAGCAGATGTGTTGATTAGTTGTAGCTCTCTGTTGAGCTTTCCTCGTTTGCTCGCAAGACCTTTGCCAGACTGGATCTTTCGAATGGCCCATCGATATAATTCTACTCCTTTGAATCGTCCAGCAATTGCAATCCCGCTTTGTACTCGGGCTCGCGTTTCGCCGACGTAACGCAGCATTTTAATTCACGTCGCCGCGATTGACTCAGTAGAACCAGCGAAGTGTCCTGATTGGAAAAGAGCATGTTCCTCTAATAAAGGGAAGAAGGTGTAATCTAGGCTCCCTGGTAACTGACATATAGATAATTTTCCATTCACTTGTTAATTCAAAGTAGATATAAATATACTATGCTCAGCATTAATCTGGGTGTACTACCGAAGTTCTCCTACAATGCATCACTGTACTATATATGAGTATATAGAAATGACTGTGGACGCTACACTTATGCTACAAAATATAGCCCAAGAATTATCGTTTCGAATTTTACGCCCGGTGCAACCATCACGTATTGAGTCAGCCAGCTGGGTTCCAAGCATGGAAGAACGTGTACCATACCTGGTTTCCAACCTAGATTACCACGTATTTCTAAGCTTAGCAGATAATCACCCTACCACCGCATCATCACATAGGTACATAATCAGGTTTTCCCCATATGAATCGTCCTGTATTTAAATGCAAGTATGAGTAAATGCAGGCACAATTAGGTCGATGATGTTTTTTGTTGGCCACGCATTGACCCAATGAAGCGCTCTGAGTAATTTCTAACTGCATAATGATCCTCTAGTTGCGATCTGGATGTTTAGCCCATTGACCTCTCTTGAAATATTTCCACAAATACTGAGCTTACGTAACATTTTGACACTACTTGAACGGCATTCTATTTTTGAAGAGGTATCTTCGCGGCGTAGGGTAAGATTACTTCTGGCTCAATCTTCCTCAAACAAAGATAGAATGCATGAAATGAACGTAGGCGTTTTATCTTTTCGTCGGCTCACCCGGTGACTGACCCACTTGCAACTTTCCGAACGGACGACGCACTGCCAGTAGCCTGCCGCTTTCCGGTCGATTGGCTTTATGATGTGTCGCACACCTGAGAATGATAAAAGCGGACTTTTCCCCGCTTTTCCCTCGTTCCACTAATGCAAGAACAACAGGGCAGCAGGGACGCATACGCACACTGCAAATACAGACGAGTGTAGAAACGAGCGCTTGATGTATTAAGAAAATAGAACATTTTAACGTAGTCAGACAAATCAGTTATTCCATTGTGTCGTACGATCGACATAATCTCGTCAGTGCAGGGTGCACGAGCCGCAGTATCAACCGTTTCTATATGCACTTCATGTTAAATTGATCAAATATCGTGTCTCGAAAAAAAGAAGCGGTTAAATTTGCAAGATGCACCCGCCTTTACTGGACACCGCCCGAAGATAAAGGCTACTCAAAGACAGAACCTTGAATAGATTTTATGGGTTTTCTATGCGTATTGATATACCAGCAATTCACCTATCATCCCTTGGGGACAACATTGCATACGAATACATACTCGCATGGTCGAACGAAATCCGGCCTACAGTGTTTCTATTGTTTACTGCACTATAAGAAGTTTGTAGGGTGATTATGCTTTATTTTGCCTCTCTCTGTAGTTATACTAGCTATGCTTTTAAATTTCTTAGTACTTTAGCAGTGTGACAAACCAATGCATGTTTCAGTAGCAGAAATAACATACACGATTTGTAATGTCATAAGTCCGTACTGGACTACGACTTTGATTTCATATAATCTAATAATAAAGTAGCATAAAATAATTATATACAGGCTCCTATCAATTTATTTTGGATCGCTTTTAATGGCCGTTCATGCTAGCATAGTATATAAAGGCCGGTACGATATCGGCCTAACCGGTCCCGGATGCAACACTCGAAACTCTTGGTTTTTAAGCATAATAAGGGTATAACAACCCTTATGAGCTATGCTGCTGGCTATATTACTGCTGTTTCTGCAATAAATTATTTATTTAATGTCTCGATGTATCTATACAAATTAGAAAAATGTTTTCGTGCACCATTCTCTGGTGCTGGAGCTGCCCAAGTAGAAATTGGTCTAGAAAGGCCTAAAGTAAAGCAAACAATAACCGTTTATCCACGGATAGATATTGCTACGCGCATAATACGCAGAGTCGTATCTACGTAGTGTACACGGTGTAGACAAAGTCATCGCCGAAAAGTGGGCCTCCAGTAAGTGGATTCAAAAGAATATGCCGGTTGCTAGACTGGAAGTATGGAGACTTGGCCATGGCAGGATAGCCTCAAGACATTTTCTCGATGCGAATTTTGGAAGCCATGAAAGCTATGTTATAAAACTATATATGATTTGTCCTCTATTACCTAGCTTGACTTGACGCAATTAATTGTTGCTATGCACGCAGATATTTCCGTGACACAGAATGCACACGCAGAGGGCAATCAACTTCTTCTCCAAGTATCTTAGACTTTTAGGCACTCGATCACAAACATCATCCAAACTAAACTGACACAGTCTTTCACATGAGGTGGAAACTAGATTTACCTATGATAGATTACAGCTTCTATTAATAAAGTCCATTTCTCTCGTGTTTATTGAAACTTCTTCAAAAGGGCAATGTAAAAAGCAACTTACGTCTGAGGTGCAACAACTCCTTTTTGAACTTACCACTTCCCAGTGTAAACTTAGCAATCAACCTTCAATCCAGCACGAAGTGGTGTTCTGTTCTTTATAGAGCTTAACTCGCAGGAAGTCCTCGCAGGTCTCCCTATTAAAAAGTTTTGCGTCATCCCATACCCCTCGTCTTATTTAACGCCTTCTATTCTAATATAGGCAACATACCCGCCTCTAGAGACTGTTGAAAAAGTGCCTCTTTCTTTACGACGGGTTGCCTCTTTCACCTACTCTCGCGCGGGTCGTCCATATCAATGGGGGAAATTGCTTGTGTTTCCTTTAGTCCGAGGATGCCGTCGGGTTGAACTTGGTAGAACAACGAAAACTTTGCCGCAAATCCGTAGACATCTTTCCATTCTATAAGCGCTTTCTGACCTCATCGCTATTATCGACTATGTTCGCCAGAGGAAGCAGTGTGGTAACAATGACAATTGTCACATTCAAGTGTTGCTCAAAGGTTTCAAGTTGCACATAATATGAAGTTCATAGACTTGTGGCCTAACGAAAGGACCATTATGTTTGTATTTGATGTATGCCTTATGAGATGCAGTTTATAATGCCTGTTACGGAACCATTCTGTGAGTCAAATAGACTTACTCTCAGAACAGAAGTTTTCGGAGGTCCAAGACCTTGTCGGCGAATTTAGAGTTTTTAGAACTCAAACCGCAGGAATGGTCACTTGACAATTTTTGCACTTTTTTACGTGAATTTTATAATGCGTCCCACACGTAAAGACGCGTGCACCTAGATCAAATCTCAGTCAGTTATATTCCTTTCCAATAATTAATTATTTTTCATAAGAACATGTTAGAGGAATTTCGTTATGCACTGAGATGTTCTCTGCTGCGACAGTCAACGGGCAAATCACCGGATGATTTCGCGCCTTCTGCGCGATTATGTTCGCTCATTCGCAAACCTACCCGTCAGAAATACGAACCTCACCAAAACAACGTCCATACTTTAAACAAGTATATGTGTGAGGGACAGTCGAACAGCATCTGTAAACACTCAGATATAGATACAGATAAGGAGGTTATCACCTCAGCACTTTTAATCCATTTCTTGAAAATTGATTTATGTAAATTTTATGTCGATATATTAAAGGAAATAAACTGCTGCTGAAAGCAAGTTATTAATCTAGATTTGTGTGGGATATATTACATTTGGCAGTTTGGAAGTTTTTTAAGCATGGTCATCCCGGCAAACTAACATAATGCAAACATGTAGTTAGTTCTTCTTTTGTATGATTCGGTGTGTCAAATTTAGAAAAAAGCTGCAGAACAAAATTGTCCATAATTTCATATATAAAACTGCTCTCAGTTAAGTTCTAAGTTGTTTTTCTGAAGTTAATTTCAGTCTTTACTAGGCATTACCATTCTGCTCGGACAAACCTAACTTGAATAACTTGACGCAAAAGTTCATGTAATCTTCCTTTTTGAGGGGAAACCATGTCGACGCCGCCTTAAAAGATGCGTTTTAGTTGTCTTGGGTGATGTTAGACACTTTGAAAGGTAAATTATTTATTAAATTAAAGCCCAAGGTCAGCGGGGCTTGTCATAGTATTTAATATTCCCAGTTAGTTCTTTGTCTTCCTTTTGGGCAACGGTTGGTCGGGGGTCACAAGTGCTTTTATCCTCAAATGAGCCTAAACTATAACAATCGCTTTTATCCTCCTCAGACATTACTCTATCACTAAGCGCTAACCGGTGATTATTTCTCTAGTTCGCACAATTCGTAAAGGTACACGAGTACGACCCTGCGTTTTTTAGAAACCCAAGTTCCTTGTCTCGAAGTGAAATTCTTTTATCGACCAGCTGGTTGAGGATATCAATTACCTTTTTTGTTCAATCATTGCTAGTTATTACCTTGCTAGCGGCAGGGAAACCCACTACCGAAGCTTCTGTCTTATGTTTTGTGACAATTATTATATACGTTCATTTCTCTGCGCGTACCTTCTTTGCAGCTTTCCGAATTAGTCTTCAAATCCAACACTGTTGCAGTGTGCATTGTATAATTGAACCGTCTTCATGTTCATTGCGATTGTGAGACATGAAAGGACAGATTCAAACAAATGGAAGCTAATTTAAAGGACAAGGTAGCAAAGCTGTGTCCGGCACGGATCAGTATCGCAAAGCTAGTGTTTCGTTCCGATCGCTTTGTCTAAGAATAGGATTCGTTTGTGCGCGCATCGGCCCGGCCCATAGTCGCATATAGACAAAGTCTTCTTTAGCGTACCAGCGCCATCATAAGCATGAGCATTACGTTCGTCCATCTTCCCGTTCCCTTCCCATTTTGACCGCAATGCCAACAACAGCGAGATACAGTGCGTACGAAGGCAGCTGCTGGCAAGTCTGGCAGACGGTGAAGCCTGCCAGGACGGCTCCAGCACAGCAATACGAGGAGAGAAGGTGGAAAAAGCAGACACGCTGTCAGTCGGTAGGCTGCTGGTTATTATTCTGGTGACAGCAGCGGCGCCTGTCCCGCTGTTCTTACCAGCGCCACCATCAATATCTCGACTGTGTATATACGTTTATATGGTAGTGGTCGCTACTTCTGCACCGCGCTCTTTCCGCCAACAGTAACGTTACGCTAAAATGCCATGCAGTGGTCTGTTGACGGCGGCGCTGGCACTAACAGTTTGCCTGCCGGAGCGATGGCGCTGTAGGGAGTTGTCAGGCTGGATCCGTCTGCCACTGACTATGCCAGCCAGTTCGTCGGTGTGCGTTCGGACGAACGAACGGACGGACGGCGACGGTGCCTGCATACGCACATTGTACGACGCAAACCACAACAGTGATAGTAGCAGGCGACGACGACGACGACGGCGCCAGGATCAGCACGGAGTGAGTGAGTAGCCGGCTGGCTGGCTGGCTAGCTTGGTGGCTGGGAGAGCGGGCTGCCACCGACGGAGCGCAACAGCATCACGGAAGGGTCTATTGCCGTTCCGTACCGTTGTGCTGGCCGCTAGTTGAGCTGACAGCCAGCTAATATCAATACTGCTTGCAGGCAGACGGACGGCAGACACAGAAACGGAGATACACACGCACACCTGCTGCAGCTGACGGCTGGCATTTTGCTTAGCTGAAATTTTGTTGTTGATCAATTTGACTCTGTTCGTTGGCAAACCAAATAGGGTAAATCACGTAATGCGGTAACGAGCCGCGGCCCTCCTGTCCGCCTCATGTGTGCTTCACCAACCGTTCGAGTCTGCATGTGCGAGTACGATTTCGAGTAGTAGCTGCAGTGATAGAGGCGGTACTTGGCGGCCTGCATGTGCGTGTATCATGTGTAAGATGTTGTTGCAAAGTCAAGTGGTAACGGCGGCGGCAGCGGCGACGACGGCGGCAGCGGCAGCGGCGGCTTGAGCGACATGTGCTGTTAGTTTTCGGCTGCGAGCTGTCGTTGCTTGACACAGGCACTCGTACAAGCGATCGTGCTTTCTTCAGTGCACGGCGCTGCTGATGCTGATTCGACCCTGATCTGGTAGTAGCGACAGCGGTGGCCAAAAGGGACGACCACGACGGTACGATGCCGTCGTCGAAGTGGGGGCAAGTGGCAGAAACAACAACGACGACGACGATAACAACAACAACAGATGGACCACGGCCACGAGCAGCGCTCCGTGGGGCCGTAGTGGAAGAACGGGTTCATGTGAACGACGATAACAGCTGGATGTAGAGGAAAACAGTCATTTCGGCAGGTCATGTCATGATGCCGAATATACTAGGACGGGGGGAGGGAAGCACACAAATTACAACAAAACCAGCATCAGCTTCTGTCTCGGTATTCAACAGGTGGTCTGACTGATTAGCAGTGATACAGATGTGTTCGTTGTGCACAATGAAGAACACAGCGTTACGGGTTAACTAAGACATCAACAATGAAAACGATGACAACTATAACTATGGCAACAATAGCGGCAATGTGACGACATTCATATAAATATTAATCACTGCTATTATTATTTTTATTGAAAAATATTGGCTGGACCGGTAACGGCTACGACGGGGGTGTGACTGATCATGTTTCTGACTCGAGCGTCAGATGTGTTTGCCAGTGAATGGTAGGCCAGATCCAAAAAGTAGATACAATTAACACAGAACGAACGACTGCAGGATCAGTGCATTGGATACGATGGTGAGTACAATCAGTGCCTGTTATGAGTGAGTGTCTTCGATGAAGTGTGGATGATTGTTGGTGTACCACAGTGTCTAAGTGCTTAAGGTAAACACTACTCAGTTTCCAAAGTACATCTTTGTGAAAATAATCGATGCATTTCAGTTTCGAGAAAGTGTTACGTAAAAGAAAGGCTGACTACCAGCATTATTTGTAGCTATACTCGTGATATTGATACGGTGCAACTTGTATGCTTGCATCGTTGAAACTGTATGTCTTTATTTTTCCTTGCTGGAAGTAGTCGTCGTAACCGATGAGTAGACAGATCTACAGCTATATCTGGGGAGATCCGCGTTTGTAACACAAACTTATCGGGGATTATTAATTAGGTACGGGCTCTTCCAAAACGGGTGCTTTGTTGCATGACCATATTAAGTATCAACTGTTTGCCTCCCAGGGCTTTCACAATTGTCGATGATTATATAGATAGATAGCATATCGCATTGGTAGCGACGCGGTGCCCAGCTATATTATAAGGGCTGAAATCTAAGGCAGTTGCTGAGCGAACCTATCATCTAGCAAATTAAGAGATTATCTGCCAGACTGCCTTTTCCAACAAATGGCTTGCCTAAGAGACGCACTATGGGTTCAAATGACTCCTGACAAAATGTTGCTACGGCAGCGAAAATGCTTAACAGTACTGAAGTCTGATTCTGTTGTACTCGGACTTTATGGCACGATGATGGAATTTTCCTAGCCAGATTAGGGTTATCTTCTATTGATTAAATAGCTGATACTGGCTTGGTTTCTCAATAGGTTCACACATTAAACTCCTTGAGAAAACATTGGACCTGTAGCGCGACCTATGGCTAGCAGTGAAGCTCTTGGACAACGACATAATAACAGATGACCCCAAAATGCACGTTATTTTTTATGCACACCGAAACCCATTTTCAATCTCACTAAAATAAAAAATATTTATTTACTTTACGTGATACTCTTGCCTAAGTGATATTCTCCTCTGAAGACGTTCTATAATATTCTTGGGCTGCGTGCTAACTTATTGCTTTTGTGAAGGCCAACTCTATCTGTGGACACAATTTGGACACATTAACGTTATCATAATCGTGTAATGCATTGTAGTAGTTCAGTCGAGGCTTCAGTTCACTAGAGCATCGTTTGCTATGCGTGAGGTGCTTCCATTAATTCAAAAGAAGCGAATTTTAATGCGTTCGAAGCTTATTTAGACTTACGATATTTTTGGGACAAAAGTACATATTATAAAGGAAGAGATCTATGTAAAGATTCATGTATAGCGTCTGTAATAATTTCTCAAGATGTTCTCTCTAACCATGCAGACGAGCGAGTGTATACATATAGAGGTGCGGACGCCTCGGAACACTAGGTATTCTTATACTTCGAAAGGCGTACAAGAAAGAGTCAACATATCTGTTAAATGCTAAGACTTTTTTCCTTCTAAATAGAAAGCCTTTGTTGCTTTGAAACTTATATTGATTGCTAATTATTTACCTATACTATATATTTTTAACCAATTAGGGATAAAATGCAACCGCGATCAGATTCATATGAAACCTAATTGAAGAGTAATATTGCTAAGTTGCTTGCTGTTGTTATTGTTGTTGCTATCAGTTAATAGAAAAGGAATGGGGTAGAACATATATATATATATATATATATATAGTGTAGATTAAAATTTAATAATTTTGATAAAACTGTTTAGTGCCCGCAGACAACAAAATTATGAACTTTGAATTTCTAGGAAGGCACCGTTTTCCCTCTAAGTACGATTAAGGACAGTGCATACGTCCTCAACGAAGATTTTAATCCTACAGTTCAATTTACGACATCTTTATATATTTATATTAAAGTTTTCCACGCAGTATTATCAGGGCTGTATGTCTTAAATGAGTGGTCATGGTGTTTTTCATAGCTGAACAAATGTTAGGATTTTATTGGTTACGGTTGGAGCTTCCAGCGCCATTTTCTCTTATATAAGCTAAAACTAAAGTCAGATTGTCGGAGGCTCATAGAGAATCGCTAAGTTTTCTGCAACCAATGGTTTTATAAGACAAACAGAGTAAAATTATGTTTGATATGGCCTTTTTTCATGTAGCCCATCATTATCGAAACCTAACAACCCGGTATAAATAGGCCTGACTCGATATGAGCCCGACTGCCTACGTTATTTTTTCTTCATCAATTCAACTACAGCAGTGTCTATTCGCTTTTCCTCTTTGCGGTTTTTTTCTCATTTACGCACCCTACAATCAGAGTAGGATAATTCACTAATTACTAATACTCTATGTGCGCCCATATAGTACAAGGATTAACACATTTATCAAATTCCAAATGAACCATGTCTTCTGCTAGCTCGGACGCAGACGCAAAACGGATTGGTTAGGGTTTGACCTATCGCCTAGCGCAAAGGCAAATTATCGCCAATAAGAGACTAGCTTAGCGTCTCAGTAGAGCAGATAGTAATAAATAGTATCTAGGCATTTATTAATACTATATCTTTATAGCAACAATTGATTCCGTAGCGCATATAGGCTAGATCGATAAACTTGAACGAGGAACATCGTTAGAGAATAGAACCATAACCGAAACACGGTTCAGCGTGCGGAAAAACTCTCTACCGTGATCATGCAGCTTCATAAGGAAAATTTTATGTCTTTCTTAATTATTGAAAAAATCATCTCATCAAAAATAATTGGAAATCCCTCAAAAAACGTTAGCATTGCTCGAGAGCCGACGTAGGATTTCGAGTCGTATTCGTTTCTACGTGGACATAGATTAGCAAGATTAATGGACACAAAGCGGCTATGCATTATCAGTAGAGCGTATAAATGTACCGTATAAATGCCTAATAGGTCTCGAATCGCATAGTGCTGGATAACCATTTTAGATACAAACGTCATTTCAGTACATGTTGTTAGGACACATCTATAAATGATGTAGCGAGAGCCTCGTTCGATCAATATCTATTAGTTGTCGAATAGTGGACCTAGTAAGGCGCAGGAAACTGTTTTCGCCATAATATGTGATTTCGTAAGATATTAAAGGTATGCATCGAACTAAAAATATATATTCATACATATTAGTGAAATTAAACGAATTTTTGTCAAATTCGAGCTGTTACCGTATTGTATTTTAGGACAGATACAGCGATGTTGAAACGTAAAAAATATTGAGCCTTACTAAGTGAGTCCGTTCGATTGCTCCCGCCAGTGGAAAAGAAGTTGAAGGAAGATCGTTATGATTCGCCTACCTAACATGATTTGCGATAGATGCCAATACTAACATTGGCTAAAAGATCTAAGTTAATAACACATATTCTGAAATGTTTGGAAGTTACTGCGTACACTTGGATAAAAGCTATTATTTCTATCTTTTTTTTTTTCGAGTTGAAACTCCAATACACGCGGTGCAGAGACATGGTTCGCGAGTCGATGGAGGATAATTTGAGTATAGTCATAATAATGATGGGCGATGATAATCACAGTGGCAAAACGTAACTGTGCACGATACTAATTAAGGTAATTTCTAAGCTTTTGCAAAACAAAACTTCTCGTTAACTGTAACTCGTTTTCGTTAACGGCACCATTAAATTTTTGCGGTCCACCGAACGCTATCGCTTGAATGTGGCCTCATGGTCGTATTGACACGCCTACGAGACAATTAATGATCGAGTCACTCGCATAAATTAACGAGCAGTTTCTCATTCGATATCTGAGAGACTTAACAATCCGAGTATATCCAACAATGTGAGTGAGGAAAAAATTATCTCAGGGGAACATTTTTTGTGTGAGTTTGTGTACCGGGTACCGGAAAACATAGAGAACGTGAATTCAGTAGGTATTATTCGTTTCAATGACCGTTTCGTTGTCCTTCGTCTTACTTAAAGGCGCGCCCGTCTCTATGGGAACCTTTACAGCTTCCGCCAAAACTTTTGTCCGCGGTCTTGACTGTTTTTATCGTTATCGTTGTTGTTGAGTAGTTCACGTCCGCCGAACTCCTCCTGCATGTAAATGTTGCAGGTATTTGCCCCGACCTCCGTTACGATTATCGCTGTCATCACTGGGGCTGTTTCTGTCGCGGCATGCGTGCTATTCGTAAAAGTGACTCAGTCATCGTAGAGGTCGCCGAAAACGCTCACTTGAGCTCCAATAAATCTCTGACTCAGATGTAAACTGTTACAAGCAGACTAGCCAGTGTGGAGGTTGGTTAGCCTATTTTTAGTCAACATAGCGGCCGGATAGACGGCGAGGATGACCACGACAGCGAACCTGTAAACGGACGCGTACCTGAGCTATTCACACAAGGCTGTGATTGTAAATCAAAAGAGCAGTAGTAACGAGACGCCTCAGCTAGCTTTCTCTTAATCGATGCAACGAGCCACAGCCGATGCGACCTGCGATATTTGATCGCTTATGCAGAGCGCAAACCTATTCAATCGAGAATCAAATGATTAACAAAGTCAATTTGCTACAGGTAAATTAAATACGCAACTCTTATAATTGACATTGCTGTTTAAAGTTACACTTGGTTACACCAAGTAGGAGCTCTCTTCTTAGTAGTTAACTGCCAGGCATCAATCACCCTGCGAGACCAGTAACTTATTAAGTTTTGATTTTGAACTCAGAATTGACGGTTTTTAGTTATGAACCAATTTCATAACGTAATTGCAACAAATTGCATATCTCTAGAAATTATTTGTCCCTGAAAGTAGGATAATGGCCTTGGTAGCCTTATGAGGTTAACGATTAATAACTAAATACGTTTTAAAATATCTTAATGTGGTTCGAGGGATGCGTATAAGTAAATAGAAAGAGAGAGCTTTAACTGATGTACTGACTTCTCATAAAAATGATTGGCTCAAAAGTTCCAAGATGTCCGTTCGTAAGCTTCTTCACTTTCAATCGATTACTGAGTAAACAAATCACACACATTGCCGTATTGCTAGATTCAATTGGTATGGGTCGATTGCATTGATGTAATTACGCCCTAACTAATAAGGGCCATATATTTTCGACTTGCTGTTATGCCTCTCTTTAGGCCGGTGACTACCAGACAAAACTAATCATGTTTGTGATATAGCACGATGCCAAAAAATCTTTAACTAGTGTCATTTGAAAGACCTTAGCGACTTATCGGTATGTCTCGAAGAAGCGATTGCACGCTAATATGCGCTAGACACAGACCCGCTACGGTTGTTTTTTTCGCTTGTGATTACGCGCGCCATCTGTGATTCGCCGGTTGCAACGGTCATGGGAGTCGGGTTGGGGGGTAAACTGTTTTGTTGCAACGCGCGTAAGAACGCGAAACTTAAACGTCGTCGTTACTGCCGCTGCGAAATGCTGAATGATTGGTGCCGATGGTGAAAATGATGCCACCACTCGCGTCCGCATGACTCCTGGCTGGTAGGAAAGAAATGGGAACAAGCGCGAAACGGATTGTTCAAATCAGCTCTCATTAATGATTAGACACCGGCCCCCTACTTAGCCCGTGGCTGCCCGTGATAGAGGTGGGAGAAACCGAGACACAGTCACGAAAAAGGAGCAAGTGTCGCTATTCGTCAAGGAGTAAATATGGCTAATGTTTTTCGGTACGGCAACTGGTGGGCTAGATTCCATTACAACTTTGCTAACAGTGAGATTGGCACACTTCTCGTATTTAGGGTATATAATGAAAAAAATTATACCATAACAATATTTTACTAATTTCGAATTTAGTTTATAGTTACAGTATGTTTATTTTGTTCTGTTAACGAATTTCAATGCTTTCCGCGTTACTACGGATCCCCTCTGTTTATTTCTCCGTGCTCAAGCGAGCCTGTTATCTGTCTTCTTCGGTCAAGGTTGGCAAAAGGTGAAGGTCGAAGTAGTGCATTCACCATCAAGTCATCCTTCTTCCCCCTGAGGGGAACGGGTAGGACAACGATTTTATGAATTATATTTTATTTATAATTATGAACAGAACATCTTGTCCAGTGCGTATTGATCCTTTACGTCTGTTTAACTCAGTATAATTGAATAGTCTCCCAACACTGGCCTACCAGAACAATTTACGAATAACACAGCGGGTCACACTAACGTGGTTTGTTGAGATTATGCTTGATGGGTGGAGCTCAATAGGTTTGACATATCAACACAATGCGACGACTAGCGAAGAAGGACTCGCTCCCCTTTGATAGGAGGAGTCGCACCAACTTTTCTTTCTTCTCTCCTGATCACCGCGCCCCTTTGTCCGAAACGATGCTGGTGATGAGAGTTAGCACTTACTTACGTACATATTGACGTTTTATGTAGCTTGCGCACGTGTTCGCTTCTTCGCAAGGAGCTCTCTCAGTATTTTGCCCTACTCGAGCCACTGAGTGTTGTCCTAAGCGCAGCCGACCGCTTGACCAGGCCAAAGCAATTCAGAAATGCACAGTTAGAGATATTTTTGGTAACTGTCGTCTCGCATGAGTTGGCGTTCATGGTGATAGACATTTATCATCTACGTAGGAAAGATAAAGTTGAACATAACAAAGCTGTGTGAATAAGCACTGCCACTGTTAATTCAATACCAGCCTCCGTGTGCATGGTTATCAAGTTGTTTTAGATAGAAGTGATCTCGTGCAGAAACAACACGTCCAGAACTAGAGACAAACAGGCACTTTCAGCATAAGAAAATTTCGTTCACTCGAAATTATAATAGAACCGTGCTTTGCTTCTACTCTTCATTGAAAGCGGTGTAGTGCGGGATATATCTACACTATATACGGGATGACGTCCTCAGTATGTGTAATACTTGCCACCGTGGATTCACGAAGACGATCTGTCAGGAGTATTCGGTTTATCAATATTAATGACTGTGTAAGTTCTGGGTTTTGTAATTGTTGATTTATCGATACATTTTTTTTCAAAGACACCATTTGGGGGAACATAAGGTCGTCATCATCGGGTTCAGACAGACAAAGGTTATTAGCGTATAATGTCGCACACCGATAGCAGTCGATTATTCGAGGGCTGAACCCTTCTTTTAAATTCTGTAAAAAATATCTATTTTTTTAGGGGAGAGCGAGTCAAGTCGAGAGAGAGAGAGAGAGAGAGAGAGAGAGAGAGAGAGAGAGAGAGAGAGAGAGAGCTAAATCAGCGTTAGTTAATATGACTCGTTTGCAAATTTTTACCTACCGTTAAATACAGCAGATTGTCTTCAACAGTTAAATAATTTCGAATCTCTTGAATAGATGTTGTACTGATTTTTTCTGTTTAGATTCACTAGAAAAGTAAAAGCTAGAATACTCAAACTTTTACGTACCGATTTATTTTTTTATATCTCCTCATAATATTTGCAGCGGTTGGAGAGACAAGCCTTTTGTTCACTGAACTGAAATCACGATAAGGCTTTCGCAGAGGAGGGTTTACTCATACGTGTATCAGGTGCATCATTTGAAGCCATTGTCATTGCGATCTCGCCACTTACGATAAATATTTTCTCCATTGAGACATCCATACAAAGATAATTTGTGAAGCGAGCGTATACGTCGAAAAAAAACTATATGTGAAGATGGTTAGCGATGATAGCTTTGCAGATATTGCGAGACTCTTTAATTGTTTGTTTATGCCTGAAATTTCCTATCGTCCGCAGCTTCGTGAACCAAATTTCTTGATCCAGTTTTTGAGCGTAAAATCTATTTTTTTGGTTCGAGCAATTTGACCTAACAGGCCACTAATAACTGGTAACGTCTTTTTCATAGAATCATTGAGATAGATGACGTCCGACAAGAGTGAATTTCGTGGGGTTTTATGAGCCATGAATAAAGCAACCATTCAATAAAGCCGTAGAAAATGTCTGTGTAGTGTTTTTAAAAAGCTATCATCTTGCTTAGAGGGATAATGTATAATATGAATTTAGCACTAAGTTAACTAAGATTAAAATTATAATTTGCCTGTCGTAGGTTTTCATGAAACTTTGCTGTAAGGTACGCAGCTGAACTTTAAATAGCTCAGATGTTGTGTATGTAAAAATGAGTTCCATTTTGTTGAAGAAATGGGCGCATCGCTTCCCATATCCAACTTGGCCCTACCGAAGTCTATATACCTGCCGTGAATATATGTCTAGATTCAGTTATAAAAGATCTATGATTAGTAATGAATCTATAATCGTAATTATTTAAGATATGAGAAATCTGTCAGCTATACCGTTTAATCTAATTCGTGCGCTGCAGTTAAATGTGGCAACAGGTAAATAACAGCGACAAGGAAGCTCAAAATACAGTAATCCGTATAAACCCTTAACTCCAAAATCCAATGTGATTCAACATAATGGTTTTAGTAGAAATTGAATATAACGATTTTCTTTGAATTGGCTTTGGAAAATGTCACTCGATAACAGGCAAAACCGCAGTGGAAAAAAATTACCTTATTACTAATTTATAGCCCACAAGCGTTCGAATAGGCGAAGAAATACTTGGCTGGGCTAGATGCCTAGCCTTTTTTCTATATTAGGTTGAACAAGAATTAAGTGCGCATCAAACTTTACCACATTTATGGTATTTTTTTTATTTATGGTATTTATGTATGCGTCTAAAAGACGCTGAAAAATCAACAAAAGCGAAGCGGTCTGTTCTCTAAGTTCCTTGAGGATGCAACCGAATCTACTGCAGCTTAAAAATAATAAGTATCAGGAGAAGCTATTTAAATTTTTTACTATTATTAATACATTAAGTAAAATTGACCCATTGCCTCTCAATACATAGTACTTAGTCGATCAAATCCACTTATTTTTCTTTATTAATTGGCACTCAAAGGCATAGGTACAGTCACAGCAACTTTGTATAATACGCTATAATACGTATAAAGGGCATGTTAGGTATCACAAAAATGGCTATATCTAGCTCGGACAAAACACTCACCAGGTTCATGGGACTCCTGTACTTTGCATGAGTGATAATGGAAACCGTGCATTGCATAATGGGCTATTACATATCTGCTAAGCCAATCAAACTTTACCAAATCTCGCCCGAATTCGAAATCGAAGTTTGGTCGCATTTTCCCAGGCTCTTTGCTATGTAGAAGTTAATGATAGATTAAAACGACGGCGGAGGTCCTTGGGAAACAGTGGCGTCGCTGACGATAAATAGAAAGGTCTGTTGCAGGTTGTTCGGCGCAATTCTAAGAGGAACGAGGTTGAGTTGATCGAAAATTTGCACAGTGAGGTTGTAAAAGATTATATTCACCCCCGGATGCGGCGACCAGCGCAGCTTTGAGGACTGAAAGATGCAGAGCAGTCAAGTGGAACAGCCGTTGGGGATTAAGATGAAACTAGCAAAGCTTTTTTTGTGTCTTTTTGTAAGCGAGAACATCGGCCCTAGGTAGGTAGCATATATTGGCGATCGCCCATCTATAGCCGCAATTTTGTCCGCTCTTTTGAATTTAATTGCTTCCGTTTTGGGTGGGCTGATAGGTACACAAATTCGTACACCACAGAATGCAACCTATCTAGAATATGAAAACGACTTCTCATGTAAATAACTAAGTTGTCTGCGTAGAGAAAAGCCGACAGTATATTTCTGGGCTCATGTCTCTTGTTCGGTAAACCTTTCAATAGGGCTGAGAAAGCTTAAGTTATCACTCTGAGCTACTCTGGGCTATACACATGTGTAATCTGGGTGAAAGCCGGCAACCGGTGGAACCCATCGCCGATTTTCACGCTGTTAAGCACGTTCGCGAGAGCGCCGACATCGGTTGGAGTGCTTAAGGCTACATTTCTTGAGGCGGACTCGAAAAGTATTTCGAAATCCATAAACACGGCGTAGGTATTCAGCTGAGGACTACCTTAAGTTTGCTTGATATCGGCAAGTAACATCTTGCGTGCCGGATTGGTCGACTTATCTCTTCTGAGTCCGTGTTGCTTCTAAAATATTGCATTTTATATCTCAAAAACACGTCTAGCCTTCTTGCCCTGAGAGGAGTTTAGACAGGAGAGAAGTTTACTGGCGGCTGGTTTGGGTCCTTTTGGAAATAACGAGAAGCATTGTATCCTGCCGTTAAGGAAGAAACTGTCCGGAACGAAGACATTTGTTAAACAAAGTTACCCATCATGACATCAGCCCTAAAACGGACTTGAGGCGTTTATTTCAAATTATGTCCGATTTAAATGTCATTTTCGAGCTTCCGAGTGCCCGAATTACTTACAGGACAGAGAATTTCGGATCCAGCAATTCGCATTTGCCTGTGGTCTGTTCATCTCATGCTGCTCTGAGAAGTGAGAATGCGGTGTTTTTAGACAAACACGTGCTGGCAATGAGTTCGACGAGTACTGACCAACCAATGGGATACGATGTAGATCTGCAGGAATTAAGCCATTTGTATGACTGACATTCGGTCTCTTCTTGCTGTTCCAGGTCTTTCTTGCTTTTGGTGATATACAGGCAGTGGAGTAAACAAATCATAAATTGCAGGATGTGGATGAAGTGACGCCTATAGACCTCAACACCCATTCAGTTTAACACTAACGAAACCGAACGAGTGCGTCCCAAGAGCATTCCTCGGTAGAGATTTGCTTCCTCTGGTGAACAATACTCGGAAACGGATTTGAGAAGTCTAATTCGACAGAAATGTGTTTTGAACTTATTTTTCTCTACAGAAAGACTACCTTTCTCCAACGAATTTGATTATATCCCTGCTTGCGATCATTGCAAAAATATCTATGACGAAGCTTCCTGCAAGATTGACAAAAGTTGGTACCACGCTATGGCTGACTACCTCGCAATGGTGCTGCATAAATGTGTATTGAAGCTCTGACGTACGATTCAGGGTAGGCTGGTCCAGGCGCGCATTTAAAATTCTTGCCACGATAATAGGAGCGCCAGAAAAATGGTTAGCCACGGTCTGCAAACCGCCGACAAGCTTTTCTGTGGCAGTCAGTATGCACTCTTTGTCACTTGAACACACGTAGCAAGCCGTATACTTGGGCCACAGAGGAAAATGAAGTTAACACAAGGCGTGAGGTTAGCTTCCCAACTCTATCTAAAATTTTTAATTTAAAACACTGAGACTCCACCTGTGGGGAGACCAAGGCCGTTTCCCTTCTGAGCCAGGCAGTGGACGGACTAAAATCTCGGTAAATCGAATTTCAAGGAAAAGAGCTTTGGTAATTTCATCGTAGGTGATAAGTACGTCGTAAAATCGATTCGGATAATGAGGGTGTTAATTTAAATTCTAGAGCAGCGACGATCCCCTGGTAAATTCCTTATGAAACTCACAGACATTTCGAGTTTTTGCACTCAGGCCGGCAGCCTGTACTGTCGAGCCTCATCGTGGTCGGTCACCGACACCATGATTCGATTGCACTCTTCCTTTCTGAGTCTTCTCGACCGTCAGCCCAAAAAATATTCGATACGCCTAGAGATGTTATACGCTATTTTCATTAACTGTCTCAGTCATTCTCACAACTGGATGCTGTGTGATCAAGAGACGCACAGTAGTGAAAAGCGTATTCTCCTGAACTGCCTCCTTGGCAGTTACCACATTAGCGGCCTCATAAATTAATTCGGACGAAAGGATAGGTAGGACATGCAGCGGATTCAAGATGCAAAGCGATCAATTTCGTAACAAGCGACTCAACTGTTGCTGGGAATCCCTTTTCTCGATCCTTATGCATTCATGATAACCTCTCTGTACGAAGACAGCTAGCAAGTCAATTAAAATCTTGAGGTACTTCGTCCATCACACTATTTGCGTCCACTTCTGTGGCTGCACGATGGTGCCGTCGCCCATAACCAACATCGCCCTTGTCGACGGAGTCATTACACGGGTGATTTCCTGCTGGGTGGATATATTTATCGCTTCATCCTTTAGGGTCGCTGTTCAAAGGCACATTTGTATTTCCAATTCACTTTCTTATGCTTTATGAAGGAGCATTAGGAAGGTGATTGAATGCTATGATTTGGCTTTCCAGCGGCGTGCTCTGTATACATTTTACAAATTACTTGGTTGGTGAGGACGCTGCAGGCCAACTTTTTGGCCTGCAGCGTCCTCACCAACCACGAACAAGTTGGCAGTTCCTCACTGGCTCCGCCCGTGCGTCTATATCTTTAGCTGTGCAGCATAATGCAGCACGGAACACTCTGTTACCTCTGTCACATCACAGGTTTAAGACTTTGCGATCTAAACACTCAACACTTAATAATAGTTTTGTTGCAGTATATATTCAAATTAAAATATAATGATGCTTCTTTCAATAAACAAAATTAAAAACGGGGTATTGTGTAGAGTGCAGTTCTCTGAACGCCTTTTCTCTAATATCTGTTTCTAGGATCCTCGAGATGGCTCTCGTCGACCTCGAGCATCCAGAATGTCTAAACCCAGATATGTGCTTCAGGTAGGTTTTCGGCTGTCATAGTTATGCATTTGTTTGAGGTTATTGTCGGCTAAAGCCCTTTTAATTTATACTGAAATTGATCTTGGGACAGTCCTTTTTGAAGAAACATTAAGCAGACATAATAATTCTATTGCACCTTGCTTACTTTTCTACTGACTCTAATACGTTATCTTTCCACTGAGCACAGGAGCAATTCAGGTAGAAAGAGATTTCTCTTGCTTTATACTGCGGTTTCGCTACATTTCAGAAGCACGAAAGACCAAGGGAACGGCCACTGACTCATTTTGCCACTTGGTGGTCTGTGTGTACGTTAGTGAGTCATAATCAAACAAAACGTGCCTTGTTTGTTGATTCGTTGCGAATAGAAGCCTTTCTCTTTGACCGTTGCGCGACCCAGTGGGGAAGGATACGATCTCTTTATACCATTGCAAAAAGATAGCGTGATTTTCCATGTCGCATATCGCTCTTTGCAGACTCCGTAGAGGCAATTTTAAAATACCTATGGCAAGTAAAAGGCCGTTTTTCGCCTTTCTTTCCACCTTATTTGAAACTGGCTCCTTCGCGATAAGGCCTTCCTTGAGCTTGGTTACTTTTTGTCGCTAAATTCTGGCCATAAATCAATGTGTGCAGAAGAATAGGCCTTAGCAAACTGGAACGATTTACAATATCCTCTGGTCGAAGCACGTCGAGTAAGAAACTCACCCCAAATAACGCAGAAATCGCCCAATTAATAGTAGACACAGGATGCTGCCAGGGAAAACAGCTTTCGAGGTATCGATAATGCGAGTACTCAGCTAATTTATAAATCGTTGAATAATCCCATGACTAGTGCATTCTTATTTTCTAATTGTCTCTATCTTTTTTACTAGGTGCATGTAGGTGGGTTCAGCCCGCTGTACGAAGCACTGTCTATCGAAGCATCAAAACAGACAACCTCGGCAGACATACTTCAGTGTATCTCCAATAAACTGGGGCTCACTGCCCAGCAGTGGAATGATCTTGAGCTTGCGGAGGTAAGCCCAACGGTGTAGTTGTACAACACAAAAAATCAACATTTACTGTACCACGAACTTAAATTGCTTTAAATGCATCCTGCCCTTTGGGCCTGTTTTAAGCTGTTGTCAACGCTATAAAGTGTTTTTTTTTTATAATGCCAAATTAAATCAAACTGTGTCAGTACAATGGTTGCCTGTTGCTAATTTGTTATTAATTATTTTATTGACAGGTGGTTACTAACGCTTCGGGTCAGGAGTGCAAAGAACGCCGTTTGTCGCCTGCAGAATGCCCCGTAGCTCTTCAGCTTCTATGGCCACAAGGGCCACATTCATTTGATGGACCGCGGTATCGATTTGTACTCAAAGAAAAAATTGGTAAAAAAAAATGCTCCACTTTATTGACGTCATTTTTTAATTCATTGTGTTAGAAATAATACTTCTATAGAATTTGAAACAAGCTCTTTTTCCAATCCAGTTGGAAGTTTAGCACCTGATAGATATTTAGTACGCCGTTCGTACAGAGAAGTTCTATCAGAGGAACACACATAAGTATTCAATGTTTATGTGTTAATTGTGACTCAAACAAAGCTCACCATATGTATATATATATATCTATATGAATTGAACTCAGCTTCACAAAACTGCCATAGTTCTAGGACGCGGCCTCTCCCTAGTAATTTTCACATACATATTTCTATAACCATTATAGGTAGAGTTAAAACATCATTTATCGATTGATACTAAGTTTTATTTCAACATGTTGGTATTATTTGTATCGTCTACTGGCGCATAATACAGGATCGAACCGTTTGGTGAGTCTTTCTTGGAAACCGACTGAACCGACAGATACGCAGCTGATCCGGGACTATTTTCTCCGATTTCTATGTCAACCGTCCGATAAGGTATTCTATTAAGTGGCTAGCAGCCTGTTGCTTTTTATTTCTCTTTTCTTCCTTTAGGCTTGCAACGTAGGGGAAAAAATACTTACACAGAGGATACAAGACTATCTGTTACTTTGTGTTTTTTGAAGATTGATCCCTTAGATACGAAAAGTATGTAATAAAGCATGAGCGTCCTGGGTTTTTCATCATTTTTTTGATGTATTTAACAACCCTGTGCTGATAATCTGTAAGAACATTACAAGTCGGTGACGAATTTGTATTGTTACCATGTTTGGTACCATATAGACCTACGCTAATACGATTATTGTCTGCGTTTCCGGTGTTTTAGGAGTATGCCGATCTGTGCCAGCTTCCAGATCTGACAGAACAAACACTGCTCGATAATCTTAAAGCAAGATTCCTAAAAGGTTGGTTATGAGAACGTTATATATTTATATATTATTGAAACGGCAGAACTTTAATACATTACTATAATGAAAGTACGTGTCCCACCATGGAAAGCTTTAGCAAAATCAGTAAGTGCTTAGTTGTCGACTAATAATGATTTATAATTCTGTGATACTGTGTCGTTGCAATTATACAAGGACATATATACACTTACGTGGGCTCGATCCTGATTGCGGTGAATCCGTTCAAATATTATCCTGTCTACAATCCTAAATATGTCGGTTTATATCAGAATCGGCGGCTGGGAGACCTACCCCCGCACATATTTGCAATCGCGGACGCAGCGTATCATACCATGCTCCATGAACGAAGGTACGTTGTCCTGATTTCGGCCGAGTGCATCAGAAAGGTTTCACTAATTGCAGAGAATGGTGTGTCTTTTTTTAATTTTTTTTTTTTCATTTATCTATATCATGTATATAAAAGCTAACAGCGATAATTTAAAAGTAACTGATGATATTTTGTTGCAGAAATCAGTGCATTGTCATATCGGGTGAGAGCGGTAGCGGAAAAACAGAGTCAACTAATTTTTTACTACATCATCTGACCTCGCTTTCACAAAAGGTACGACAACCATACATCACAGAAATCTTATACGATAGGACTATCTTTAGCAAATAGCTAGACATCTATTGCGATGCCATATAGTCTACCGTATGTACATAATTTATGAAGGCAAGATGTAAGCACCTGTGACAACAACGAGGTTGGGTTCATTTAAGAACAATCTAAAAGATGCGTTTTAATGACTGTATACTGCAGCTGAGGGTATGTAAACCATAGTACGTTCAGAGGGCGCCCGAAAAAGCTATGTCTTAACAGCATAACTTAAAAGTTATAACAATAACTTTTGGATTATTGTAGCATTACTTGCTATTCACATATGAGGAATACCTACTGCCAAAAAATCTAGATTTTTTTGCAAAAATCTAGAAAATATCGCACCTACCGCAGGTTTTCAAAATTACTACCGTTCTGGTCAATACGTTGCTGGCCACGGAAACCTAATGAAGCAGAAACTTTAGCAAATATTGGGTTTCTGTTGTGGCGCATTATTGCGTAATTAAAGGCTTTATAATGCTTCAGTGTCGTCAACTTTCTGGCGAAGACCATATTTTTGAGGTAAAAAAAGTTCATTAGCTTCAGGTTTAGGAAAGGGAAACCTACATACGGTTCGTTTCGTAATGGCTGGGAACCAGGCAATTGCTTATATGATGGAATGCCTAAGGAGGACACCGGACGTAGAACTCGTAACACAGAGGTCTTTGTGCGGGCTTCTCTAATTTCTTCTTTGCCCTTTAGCCCTGTTTATCATTACGAGGTGCTTCTGCATTACGATGACAGTATGCGGATATTCCCCTTTACCGGAGATTGAACTCGTCAACTTGACTCAAGTAAAATGGTTGAATTGTTCTTTGGCTTGAAACTTACATGATGTTCCTACGTAACATATGAATCTGTCGAGTAGGTGTGTTGTTGTGCAATAAATACTTGTACTATTTAACTTAGACATAGTTTCGTCGCTTCCAACAATCTTCTCCAAATGCTGTACAACTCGTTCAAATTATCTCAGATATCTTCCCCAAATTTTTCTTTTCGATCCCTTTTATTCCCATAGGTAGCATGTAGCATGGCCGGAATGTAACTACTAGCGATTTATAAAATCTTAAAATTCGGTGCTTCGAAATTTGGTGCCAGGCTCGATGACTTAATTATGTTATAAATTTTTAATACGTTTCGCAAGTTCCCAGCACTCTTTCTCGGCTTTTGGAACGTTTACTACGATCAACTTGTGTTCAACTTATTTTCTATCCGATTCAGTGTAAGTTATGGCGACCGAACCTGCCTGAAATTTCGTGAGACACAATACTGTTGTCGAGTAAATTTTCTACAATTCTGCTCCACTTATAATTGCAATTGAACTATTGCACTATGTGATATTATACATACATTCAGGAGGTTTCAAAAGGAACGATCAGCAAGTCATGATCCGTAAAACAATGGGCACATTTATTTAGTTACACTGCATAGCCTACGCCGCCTGCAAGCATAACTTTCGCATTCTACTCTATCCTCTTTTCTGTGTTAGGGCTCATATGGACGTGGGGTAGAGCAGACGATCCTGTCTGCAGGACCAGTGCTTGAAGCGTTCGGCAACGCTAAAACGAAGCATAATGATAATTCGTCTCGATTCGGGAAGTTTATTCAAGTAAACTATCGAGAAAATGGAATGGTGCACGGAGCAGTCGTGCAAAAATATCTCCTGGAAAAGTCTCGTATCATTTCACAGGGCGACAAGGAGCGAAATTACCACATCTTCTACTATCTGCTCCTTGGTAAGCGCTTGAACCGTATGTGGTCAAGTTTTTTTTTGTTATGTAAACCTCGATAAAAAGCACATATACATTACATTTAGCTTTAGGTTCGCACCTATCGATACTTTGCAGCACAAAAAGGTGCTTTATTCGTAAAGATGAATGCTTCGTAGTAACTATCTTCGATGATTTTAGGTGCTTCGGCGGAAGAAAAAGCGGAACTGCGTCTTTCGGATCCTTCCCGATATCGATACCTCGGTGGCAGTGCTGCAGGTTCTCCTGGAAGCGTATCCGGTGCAAGCGGAGATAACGAACAGTTTGAGTATGCGCGTCTCATGCAATCCATGGAAATGGTCGGCTTTAGCCGAGACAAAATGAGCAAGTCAACTCGAGTGCTAAGCGCTGTGCTGCACCTTGGAAACCTGGACTTTAGTCGAAGGTGGGCAATGACATTTCAAATAGGGCATTTTTTGCTGATAACAGAAGACAAGTTTGCCTGCATCACGTATCTTGTGAAATGGTATTGATCGCTGCCGCATGTTGACAGCTCTATAAAACTGACGTTACATTTTTCACCATTTTGTGTTTATCACTAATGGATAGTCGTAGTGAAATTTCCAGTTCGCGGTTTGGTGATAGCATACATTGTATACAACATAAGAGGCTCACTAACGGCATACTCGTTACCGAATCGCAGGTCCGGATACCACAGTGATGAATCAGTGTGCGTCCTAAACCGGGACACTCTGGTAATAATTTCGAATCTACTAGGAGTCCGAGTGGAAACCCTTCATGACGCTCTTGTTACGAAACGAGCGAAGGTATCTGTATCAGACGAACACAATGCTGTTTTTTCGTTAACATAAACATAATACTGCAGTAGGCTGTTCCTAGTCATCGAAGGTCGACAGGAAGAACCGAACCTATGATTAAGTTTTTCCAAGTTCCCAGCTTGTCTATTCAAGGAAAATGGCTTTTATTTTTGCAACTGTTATTTATACCTAGACTACTTTGTGTTACGATAAAAATCTATTGACATTTAGGCTCCGGGCGAAACAGTAGTGATGAATCATCGCTTATCGGAAGCGGTCGCTGCGCGCGATGCTATTGCCAAGTGCCTCTATGGAGCGTTATTCGACTGGATTGTTATGCAGGTATAACAATATTAACGGATTATTGCGTCCTGCCTTTGCAACTAGACCACGTAGCGCCGAGTTTTCCTCAGTAGATATGGCCATAGACAAGCGAAAGGAAACATCAGGACCGACAGCGATAGTAACAAAAGAAAAATATTCACAATTTAGAAATTTATGCAACAGAAAAAACATAAATGTAAACTAAATCTAGGAAAATATTGCAAAAAAAATAACAATATGTTGCGTATTAAATGCCGAACGAGCAAATCTAGCGTTTTTCATGTTGCTTTGGGTAAATGATGCCTGTAACCGCCGATATTTTCAATAGAAAATACATTGAATTATAGAAACAGCGATGTGAGGCGATCAACTTTGTCATTTGCATTGTTTAGGTGAACTACGCTCTGCTGTCTAAAAAGGATCTAGCTGGACAACATCGCGGTTATTCAATAGGAGTCCTTGATATCTTTGGCTTTGAGGATTTCGGTAAGCCAGTTGTGCAGTACGTAACAAACAAAAAGCCATATCAAATGGTCTATGTGTCTTGTTCGTGTCTGTTAACACTTTGTCTGACCTCTATACGCTTTTGTCTTTAGGCAACCATAACACCTTCGAGCAGTTTTGCATCAATTGGGCTAACGAACATCTCCAGCATTACTTTAACCAACATGTCTTCAACTATGAACAAGAAGAGTATCTAAAAGAAGGCATACACTGGAAAAATATTGAATTCGAGGACAACAAGGTAAGTCAATGGTCATCGAATCGTTGTCTAGCCCCTAAGAATCAGCAACGGATAACCTCTAAATTTCTGATCACCATGAACGAAGGCGATAAATGCCGTTTCCGTGAGCAGGTCGCTTACGTTTCTATAACCACTCTAATTCGCCGGTAAAATCTCGATGATGCATCACATCAGTCTTAGCCGGCGTGAACTAAAACACTTAGCAGATTGAAGCTCTTGTCCGTACAGCATTTGCTATTTAGGTAGCATATCGTCGAAAACCTGTCGCATAAAAGCATAGCATACTGAAGGTACGATTCTTTTTTTTTGCTGTGTTTGTTGACGTTAATCCAGGAGTGCTTGGCACTGATAGAGGGTCGTCCACACGGACTGGTTTGCCTTCTTAATGATCAGTGTAACTTCGGCGGATCAACGGACCAGCAGTTGCTGCAAAAATTCAAAGATTTTCATGGTCAAGGCAGAGGACAATCAAATGGTTTTTATGACGAACCTCAGAAAAAAGAGAGCGCTTTCTTTGTCAAACACTATGCCGGGAAGGTGCGAACGCCAACTTTGAAGTGGCTTCTTAAAAACAACAGTAATCAAGAAACGTTTGAAGCATGAGTTACACTCGCGTTGAGAGTACTGATCTGCTTTTGAATTACCTATTTCACAATGTTTTATGACCAACTTAATCGAAAATATTATGTTTTTTTTTTGACTAAAATCAGCCCATAATTACGTGTATTATTGGCGGTTACGGTGTCTACATTCCTGAACGAATGCTGTCGGAAACGCGTTACGTATAACTGCGTAATTCTGCATTACAGGTTAAGTACCAGATTCACGATTTCAAGGAGAAAAATCTCGATCAAATGAAACCCGATGTTGTCGCAGTTCTTAAAAGTTCACAGATCAGTTTCGTCCGTGAGCTCGTTGGGGGTGACCCAGTGGCCCTATATCGGTAAGCCATAAACAACACTTGAGTATCAAACTAGTTCTAAAGGTATGACGATGACGACAAATGGCACTATGTTCAAGGGCAGCCTTGCGAAGACACCGCTCGCTCGAGGTGACGTGTGCACATAGTGAGCTGGAAGGGTACGTGAAGACGTGCCGCTTCGCGTCCATCTACTTTGAACGATTCGTTCAACTGGACGACGCCAAAAATAACCCCAACAAATAGAATATTTGAATCACAAATTAGCTACGTCATTTTTTACAGTCAAATATTTTTCTAGAAAATTTGATTTGCGCCATGATCCACGTCGATAGTGAAATTGAAGTGAAGATATATGGTATCATGACAGGTGGCGGGTGATCCGTGCGTTCTTCAAGTGCTTTGCCGTATTTGTGCGTCTACGCAAAAAATACGCCCACAAAAACCCGACTGCGAGTACCGGAGCCACAGGTCAGCTAGGAAGATTCGGCCGGCCACGTGAAGGCAGTATTCCCGCCGATAGCCTCTACTACGATAACTGGACGTATAACAGTGCTAACGTAAATAACAATAATAATAAGGTAATTCACAAACTGAAGAAATTATGATTTCTTCCAGTCATAATAGAATAGCGTAGTGTTCGTCCAACTTGTTGCTTCTTGTTGTTCCAAAGTACGTTGTATGTAAAGAGGCGGTTTTCGAAACTCCCGTAGAATAGGGCTCGAAAAAATCTATAAAATTACGGGCACTATTCGATTCTAATCGGGCGTAATAGTACTTTCTTGTGTTGATAATGTAGTTTTATTTTTCACACATGTAGCTAGGTTTCTTTGATTAATAAAAAGTAATACCGATTTAATAGTCATAATTAATGTTAACACAATAACTAGAAACGAGTAAAAGACTTCGAGGGGCTTTTCATGAACCCAGAAGCGGTTTGACGTGACCTAGAAGATATTGTCTTGGATACATTTTTAGGGTCTTGGTGGCCTTGAGTATATCCTTGGCGCGTCAGAAGCAAAAGTTCTCCAAAAGGCCAACCAGATCATTCAGAAGAACAAGTCATCTCGTACGCGGATTCGCCATGCCCGAGGCGTATACACTCTACAGAATATCAAAATGGCTCATTCCAATACACAGGTATTGTACGCTTTGGTAAATTTAACGGTAGAATTACTTAGGTAAACCACTCGAAAATTATTTAATCATTAAGTGAAATAAACAAATATTAAAAGTATGTTGACATAATATTGAACTTCTCCGAGGCGAGACCCATATATAAACGCTCGTATTATCATAAAGCATAATTTTTTTGGTATACCAACAGAAAATGAGATTCTACGAAAAAAGAAGCAGAATACGTCTCTTGTTTGATAGATTTGGCGCAAATATGCCATATCTGTCTTAAGTACTTCGAGAGAAAGAATACGGTTTCTAGGTGCCTCATCCTTGTAAATGATGCGTTTGTTAAAGAACTTCATTATGAATGATATAACACGTCTAATAGGGTGAATTAACGCCGTCCAAGTCATCTGGAGCAAAGCAAAATTTCCGTAAAAGCAATTCAACGGTAACTTCGCAGTTCGGGGCTAGTCTTGCGAAACTTATGGACACACTCAACCAGGCGAACCCGTTCTTCGTGAGGTGCATTAAAAGCAATGTCGGCAAGGTAAGGCACTCTTCAGATGAAGTAAAAAAAAGAACACATCTAGGTTTATCCAGTAACTTTAATTACGTAAACGAAAACGACTCTTTTCTCTCATTGTCGCATACATGGATAAACGTGTGTAAATTGGCAAAAACAAACTAGTATATAAAAAAAAAAAAAAAAAAAAAAGCACAAAGTATACAAATAAAAATCACGGTGAACAAAATGAACGAAAATTAAAAAAAAAAAAAATAAAATATGCAATTCGTATGGACGATATATCGTAGCGGTCTATCATAAGAACTTTTCTGCACGTCGTCCGTTAACTAGGTGCCATGCATGTTCGACGAAGCGGTCATCTTGCAACAGCTTCGCTACACAGGGATGCTTGAAACCGTCCGTATCCGTCAGTCGGGCTATTCAGTTCGCCTCACGTTCGAGGAGTTTATTCAGAGATATCGGATATTGCTACCGAATGGATTACTTAGCTCCCAGAGTGATATTCAAATCTTTCTGGAACGAATGAAGCTCGACACAACCAAGTATCAGATGGGCAGAAGCAAGGTATTCTTGCGCGAGTCTGAAAAGCTTAAGCTCGATGAACAATTGCATCAACATATCTTGAGGAGGATTGTCACCTTGCAGAGGCTGATCAGAGCGTGGCTGCTTCGAAGGCATTTTCAACATCTGCGAACCTCGATCGTCCCCCTACAGGTTAGTCAATGAGCATCGTGAGAGCATCCATTGTGATGATTGTGTCTAGTACCAGTGGCATTGACATTTCTATTTGCTGCCAGGTTAGAGCTAATAAAGGATGACAACCTTAATTAAGGCTTCAGGCCACCCTGTAAAAGCTAAGAATGAACAACCTATATACGTGCATTCGTGGCGCCTATTTAACGTGCTGCATGCATGTATAATTAATGCTGCAGGCCTATTGCCGGGGTTATCTGGTTAGGCAACGAGTTGCCCGTATGAGGACGGAACAGCGGGCGGCGATCATTATTCAGCACGCGTGGTTACGCTATCAGCGCAATAAAGCATACCTTCAGATCGAACGAGTGATTGTCAATTTTCAGGTGAGTCTAATAGTTAGAAGATTCCTATTTATGTGTATGTTTGGCTCCAACTAGTATAATAATCTGTTCCGGAAATTCGTTTGGACTTCTACATGACCCAAGCCAAGCTTGCAGTTTTGTGACAGTCGCCATTGATTTATGAAGATATCCGCTTAAATTTCGATAAGATTAAGGAAATAAATCCGGTTAACGTGATGTCACGAGTAGACGAATTTTAACATACCGAAGTGTCCTCCGCAAGAACCTATTGGCTTTTGTATTCAAGCGAACTAACGGATAAATAAGTTCCGATCTTGGTGTCCTCGATATCCGAACATCGCTGATTGGATTGTTTGTGCGTTTTCTCTTCTAGGCTGCTTGTAGGGGTTATCTGGCCCGACTACGATATCAAGAGTACATGGCAGCACATAAATTTCACGCGATTGTTGCTTATGGCACCCTGCCGTTAGAGCCTTCAAAAACAGCTGTCGTTCTACCCCAAAGAAGGCATCATCCTCCTCTCAGGCTAGTTCAAAATTCAACAATTTTCCTTATCTTATTCTAGCTACCAATTCTAAAGCAGCTGTTGACTATGCAATGTTATCGCATCAAGATTCTGATGTCTTCTAGACTGGTACGACACATGCAAATATTTATACTATTGGAAGATTATTAAAAAAAAAAACAACATTTCCAGGAGGACTTCAAGGTCAATGGAACGAGCACCCCAGCAGGGATCTCTTGGGGGAATAACACCAGACACGGTTCCGTCGCGAGACAGTCTGACCCGAAACCAGAGCCACCACGCACTTCCGACCAGTCCATACCGCACCGTTGATACGACTGCTCTTCATGCTCAAACGAGTCCACTTCACTCTTCAATATCGCAACTAACCGAGCGGATTGTCGATAATAGCAGCGCTAATCAGCAACCCTCCACGCATCTTCAACAACAGCCTCAAGAACCGCATCTGGAAGACCACGGCAGGGATGTGCTTCAATTACGGTCAGTCAATAAAACACAGACACATATTTGTTCTGATGTCTGTATTCTAGTGATTGTGCTTGTGATCACTTTGTTCTTGTAAAGCAAAAACAGACAAAGAAAAACGAAATTCCTTAATATTTTCGATATTAGAAGTAAGTTTTTACGTTAATCTTTAACAGACTTGAATAACGGGTAACAATTCCTATCCTAATATTGTTCGCAGGAATCATCAACACCATGAGCGGCACGAAAGCTCGGAGGGCCATCCAGGTTTCCCATCTTCATCATCCCCAGAGAGGAGGCCACCAAGATCCGTTAAAAAAAAGGTAATTCGAGAAAACTTCATCTATACAGGCAATGAAAGGTATATCAAGAACAGATGCACAATTTCTAACGATATCTTTTGCATCATTTATTCAAACTACTTCTGAGAACTGGTCAAAGTTTGTGATATATTCATCACTGTGATGAATGTGGACGCCTTATTTGCTTCTACGGATTTTCGAAAAGAGTTTTTTCATTCCTATAAAAGGCACCTCTTCGTCCGTGTGTAAGCGAAACTGCTATTGGAGTAGGCAGTGTTCGCGGCCACGGAGGCTTTCGACGAGCCAACGTTCATCTACTGCAAAGGGTGAAGGTGCATCCGGGCCAGGTGTGCGCATCTTGCAAAGGACTTGGATACGCCCACATGGGGCAGTGTACAAGTATGTATCATACTCTAAGATTGTTATTATATGGAACAAAACAAGGAGTGGACTTTCTATCATAATAAAAATAGTCGTTTCATGCAGAAAACCCCGATTCACAGTGTGTTTTCTATAATATTGTCGTACGGTGTCAAAACTAAACGTGCAATTGTTTTTTAGGTTGCAAGCGCCTGTTTCATTCAGATTGTTCTGCTGGTTCTGTGCCATGCTCCCCCGTGAAAGATTCAATCTCATCGTTCCATCCTACAAGCCACTCTATAAATTCGTTGACTGATCGACCCGCCTCGCAGCGACACTCATCCCCCTTACATACTAGCACCGGAGAGTCAGGTCCAGGAGCGTTACTTCGCGATCATCGCGGAACCTCGCGTGACCGGTCACTTTTTGCCGTTCATAATAGGTACCATCTATAATTTAAAAATTATGCTCAGAGGAATTCCTAATAAATTAGAACTTCACACCTGACCATGTGCCATTTATGACTTGAAGAAGTTGAGGTTAAAGGTAAAAATGTAGTTTTTGGTATTTTATCTTTGAGGAATTACAAGTGCTTTTGTTGTGCTATTACAGACACCTTCCGGTATCTCAGCAAAACTCAACTGGCGTGTCCGGAAGTCCCGTCAAGAGCTGGAATCTTACGAGGACGACTCAATTTAAAGATCCCGGGGACGTAATTATCTCAGACCCCGCCGTGCTCAAAGTACGACTCGCCAACTGGTTCCCGGGAAAAAAAGTTTAAAACTCCTTATTTTGTAGACAGATGTAACACGAAAGTTGCCAGCGATCATTTTTAGCAGAACAGCCGACCACCGTATAAACCCGCGACGCATAAAAAATATTCCGAATATTATTTTAAAGCGTATGGGAAACCTTTTGCAACAGTTTTTCCTATTGTACTAACGTGAATATTACACGAGTCAGATTAAAACATAATACTTAACCAGAGTTTGTTACATTGTACATAATACACACACTTATATATACTTGAATTCAATATGATGAATGTTTATTTATTTTTTCGTTTTGACTGTAGAATCTAGAGGCGTTCCTTCTGAGGAAGTTGTGTACCCTTTCCGAAGGAAAATACACGGCCAAAGATTGTGAAGTCGATCGAGTTTTCGCCTTGGCGCTGCGCGAATTCAAATGCAATCTCATTTCCACCTATTCCACTGCCCCACAGGATACGCAACAGTTATGCCTTCGGTAAGCTCGATAATTACTATTCAAGTTCAACTAATTACTAGATAGTTCTATTTTTAAGATGCACACCAATCGTGTCTTTCATGACGTTTGTTGCTTGCAAACCTACTCACAATACAGTAAACGAGCTAGTTACGAACACGTTCCATTTTGGAATATGTGCTGTCTCTGATATGGTAGTGCTATAAGAGAATAGGCGAGCTAGTAAACTTTACGGATGTTTATTTAACTCAGGGTCACTCCTGCAGAATTATGAGCGACACTTCTAGTATATACTTTTCGTCATTTCAATGTTCAGTACGCGCCACTTTCATTAAAACGGGTGCTAAGTCATGAAAACTTGTACTTGTAAATTTAGGTACAAGGATCTGACGGACCATTACGCACAGGTGGTGCGATCCGTACTCAAAACACAAACAGCCGACGTGAAACGAAACTTTCCCACAACGATGGCCGTAAATGCATTCCGAGGCTTTATCGATGAATTCCGAAACAATAACTGTCGAGCGCCACCACAGGAGCCAAACAAGGAGGTTCGTTACTCAGGATTACTCAGGCACGAACTCGATGTCTTGTGAAATCAAAATCCACTAACACTTCTCCCAACATGGATATGCAGACACGCGTGCAACTGCTCACGTTCATTCAACACGCTTCTTTACCCTTTTTTTGGAGCAAATAGTGCAGTTTTTTTTATGTCTTCAGGTAAAGGACAAGTCTGGTGACAAGAAGGCAAAGAAGAAGGCCGCGAAAAAGCGCAAAGATATCATTGAGCATCGTGAGCATCTGTTTCACACCCAACTGGTTCATATCACCACCGCTTGCGAAGTGTGCAATCATCCAATCAGGTATTTGTGGCTAAAAATAATTCGTTCCGTACGCTCGAGATCGACGTTATGAGGTATTACGTCAGGTGGCTGCTGGTGATGAGGGAATCATTTGGCGTGCGTCACAAATGTGACTAGATCGAGGAAAAACGCTTGTGGCGGGTCTTCTCACCGTACTGCATATGTTTGAACCATGCTTTTAATAATGCCACATACGCAGCACTTTCCAGGCCGCACATACGGCCTAGCGCTAGTCAAGATACCTGCAGCTTGGCGTAATGCAAGGGTGCTAACTAATATCTGTTGTTTTCTATTTTTACCTATTAGGCTAATGCTCGAAAAAGGTCTGATTTGTTCAGGTTGTAAACTGATGTGCCACAAAAAGTGCTACACGCAAATAAGCGCTTCATGTCGAAATATGATTTACCCGCATCGTCATCATTTTGGCGTTCCTCTGGAGATCCTTGTAGAAGAGGGCGAAGGACAGGTAATTGGCCTTAAGTCATTCATCTTTAAAATTGATTGTAAAATTGTAATTTAGCACTGTTAAAAACGTACGCACTCATATGTAGTCTTGCAGTTTCCTTGTAGGTAGGTTAATAAAGAAAATCAGTCCGATAAAGATACGGCAGTCAGCGGCCGGGCGTTGTCTCGCGTCGACTTGTATTCCCCGTTGCGCTCTTTCACTTGACCTCATCAGGTGCTCATCCTTCAAGATTTCTTCGTAACAGCTAACTGAGTTCTGTTTTTCTTTTGTTATTACTTCAGGGTGCCTTTCTGCTTAGCACCTTTATCTCTGCAGAAACATTTAACAAGCATAAACAGCACGTTCTAACAAGCGACCTTGACTGTGCACTCTGCGGCTTTTCTGCCATTGCATATTTATATTGTATTATACACTCTACTTAAGCCCGTTTGTTCGTTCAAATCTTCGCTTGACATCATCCACATCATGCAGACAAACTAGTATCATCGTCATAGGCATCAACTAGTTAGGACATGTTCTATGTGTTTCAAGTATACATACCTATATCATAGTGATTCTTCAGGCGAAGTATAATTATAAAAAGATCATGAAAATCACTAAAGCCGTTCTTACGTTGCCGGCACATCGAAGAATACAAGCAAATACATTTAGCTCACTTTAGATCATAAAATAGAATGGTAAGTAAAAATAGAATTGTGGAGTAGTTGTGTACCGGGCCAAAGTGAGTGTCGTCATTCGATCAGTCTTCACGAAGCGCATCCGCGCGAACCTAGATTTACATAGCGAATAACCCATTTGAGCGTGCGGATTGGTTACTGTGGGACAGTAAATCTCGGCACACGAGTACGATAAATTCACAGGGCAGTCTTTTTTTTTTGTTGTTTTTTATTATGAATACGAATCTGCTTTTAGTCTTGTGTTTTATCTTTGAGCTCAGGTCAAGTGGCACAGGGTCAATAGAATTGTCTCACACTAAATGCTACGCTACCAGACAACTTACGTTTTAGTTTGCTTTAATTCAAACAGATTTGTACTTTATTAAAGAAAAACAAATATAAGAGTATCCGTGCTAACAAAGAGTTTTGCCATGTCTTTTTAGCTATCGTTTAGATGAATACGTACTAACAGATGGTAATTTATGATGTACACTTCCGTTTCTGTTATAGGTTCCAGTTGTGGTTGATATGCTGATCAATCAGATTGAGCTGCGGGGCCTTTATAGTGAGGGTCTTTATCGTAAGGGAGGGCGTAAAGCAGAGATAGATCAATTAAGGCTCATTATGGACGAAGATCCGCACAGGTAAATTGTGCCTAGTAATGTTTAGGCCACTGCATACGGTGTTTGTATTTGATCGCTGGCGTTTATTTGACTGAGTTAAATTCAACGGTATAATAGTGTGAATTCGAGTATCTGTCGTTTACCTTCAGCATAAATATTACGCAAGCTAATCAAGAAGATCATATAATAACCAACGTTGATTGACTACTAAATTGCTTCGTTTGGCCTCATAAAAACAGACGTATTCTTTCTATCGTTTTACACGTAATCAACTTTGTGACCGGTTTTGTCTGTCGTCCGTAATAGTGTAACGTTGGACAACTATGGAATCCACGTGCTGAGCTCCGTATTGAAGGCATTTTTCAGAGATCTGCCTGAGCCGTTGATGACGGCTGATCTTTATTCGAACTTTGTTTGGGCGGCATCGATAGTCGACAGACAAGAACGCTTACAGGTATGTAGATGTAGTCACATCCACCCAGACAGTGCCGCCAAATATGCCCACTAATTTAAGATAGAAGGCTATATAAACGGGATATTCACAAAATGCGTTTAGTATTAAGTGATTAGATCAAAAAGCGATCGATGTTTCTACGCATACGCATTGCCAAAAAGTAAAATAACCTCATTCAGTTTATCGAAGAACAAAGTGAAATATATATATATATATATATATATATATATATATATATATATATCCAGAAAGCCTTCAAAGATGATGGTTTTAATGGCATATTTTAATTATCTTCCTAGTTTTAACGTTTTTACCTTACCAACGATAATTTTTTTAATCATTTGAACGGCTCGTACAACGAACAATTGTCTTTCGCTCATTAATACGCTATTTGTGTAGGCGATCTTCCATCAATTGGCCCGTCTTCCTCGGCGAAACTATGAGTTGTTCGGGCGACTAATGTTCCATCTAGCCCGCGTAGCTCAACACGAAGACTCAAATCGGATGAAATCGGAAAATCTCGCTATTATATTTACACCGTGCATCTTCCGTTCGAACAATAAAAAAGAAAAGGCTCAAGATTCATTGGCTTCGGTGGCAAAGCAGACCGAATGTATTACCTTACTCATCGAAGACCAATTGCAGAGGTTAACTACAACACTGGCAGAGATTGATACACTGGACACAGCATGTCATACAGCTTCTACAAGACTATCGTCTTTAAGGTAAAATTGTTTGATGTTGTGTCAGGACAAGCAGGTCTAATAAATCACTATATTTTTTTTTCCTGTAATATGTTTAACTGCTCCATCGGGCAGCGAGTCATATTTACAACGAGAAAGTAACCAGAAATCGTCATTTTATGTTGTTTGTCACTACTAATCTGTAATTCATACTTCTATTCCAGATCATCACGCATGTTTTTGGCAGAGGAAAAGAATCGCGCTGGTCCCGAAGATCAGTTCGAAGAAACCATCCTTACAAATCACATCGAAAATCTACAGAAAGAGAAGTAAGTAACAGTGATAGCAGTATTTCGAATGGCTTGTTTGCTCGAATTAAATCACCTTATGCACTATGTGTACTTTTAGTACGAAACTTCTAGTAAAGTTTCGAACTCTTCTCCGCGTTGTAGCGCCGCGTCAGTACTATGTGGATCTTTACTATTAAAAACGCTCAATGAAAATTGTGGCTGGTGACCTGGTATAGCTCAAGCTTATAACACGTGATTGTAGAGCTAAGATAGTTCACAAATGGGTAATGAAGCACTCCTGTTCGCTGGTAGGTATAAGGCTGTGACCTACTCGAAGAGCTGATACAATCGCATAAACATGTACCTGCGAGCTTTTTTTTTGGTTTTTCTTTTTCACTAGGGCATTGCTGACCTCGGATCTACCGACACTACAACCGTCGCAGTCTGGTCAAGGCTCCGATGACGATCAGCTTTCAACAACAGATGTTGACGAGTCGGCCGCCGGAAGCCTTGACGATCTTCACGAAAGAGAAGCTGCTGCTGCTACTACGGTATCACTGGGAACAGTCAGTGCTACAGGTGGACTAACCACTGAAGGTAATAACACCCCGATGATCTTCTCTAGATTTTCATTTAGAGAATTACACATATTACATGTACTGACAATCGAGAACAACGTAGCTGGCTAGCCTGTAGCAATAGGTTCTATCGCACCTTCATCGGTTTATTTATACGCTAGATAAAAAGTATCAGTCTATAAATCACATAGCAGCAGCTTATTTCTCCTAAATTATTACTGATATATTTACGAGTTTGATTGCTTCAATAGGATCTCTCACAACAAAAACATCGAGCGTCACATCACCGCCGTCCTTGGCTGCAACATGTTCTTCAATGGATAACACAGGCCACAAGCTTAGCAGTAAGAGCCGTGTATCGACTCCAATCAGGCGATTACCGCACTCGTCGTCCGGAAGTCCATCCATATCAGTGCAGGTATAGATGTAGAATACAACTCATAGTTTGATTAACTAGTACTGAAACTATTTATTTTTGCTAGTCCCGCCTGCAACATCTTGGATCGTAAAAAAGAGAGTACGTTTAAGACGACTTCGGAGCAGAATGGTCTTTGTCAACATACTGCGCTCAGACATGGGCGTATGAGCCTTCAATGGTCCGACACAGTCGGAGTAATCGCCTCACCAGAGCACGCGAAGATGATAGCTTTTAGCACTTTTACGAAAAAAAAAAAAAGTTACAGCTGTTCTTTACAATTACAGAAAAGCTCCTTTGAGACAGTGACAGACAACGAACGTTAAAGGCATTTTTACGTACACGTTACAGGGGAGCAGTGAAAACCTAGACGCGTCAGATGACTCAACGATTTTGGTTTAGAGCCGTTCTAAGGAAGAAGGATATATTCCAAAAGGCAATGTCGATACGAATCATAACCAGTAGTAATGTCCATCTGGATAGAAGAGGCGGAAGGCGGCACCAGCAATTTAAGTGACACCTGCCACCAGTGAAGTAATTGCCATATAAACAATGCAGATGTATACTGTTTTTGACTTTATCATCATTATCAAATCTTAAGAGACGCAGTTTTGTCATCACGAAGACTGATAAGCTGTTGTTAGTTGACAAAGGAACCCATGTTACGCGGTCAGAAAACGGGACATAAATATACTAACGGTTAGCTGCTGCTGGGACAAATACTTTGGTTAAATGAAATCCATAACTTAATACTATATTATGATATTTTTGTAATCTTCTTGCGCAAGACTTGGTGGACAAAAGATGAAGAAGAGTCTGAATGGCAGTTTCTATCATTGTTTACGACGACTTATCCATATAATACAACCATTACAGCTCTAGACATTCAATAGCCAGTTTGATGCGGCGGCGGTCAGGGGGCGCAGCGATCGCATCATTTCTATTTAGGTTAGGTGACCGCACAGGTATTTTTCAACAGCTGAAGTCGCACGTCAAGTACAAAACGACACGAGCGCTCTATAATTTTATTATAGATAAAGACCTTACTTGCGCTCCATTTCAAGCCTTAATAGGTATAGGTAAAAAATTAATGCACATAATAATAGAGTTGAGTGATAATGCGCCATACTTGATGAAGTATAGTGGCTTTGAAAGACTTTAAAACCCGCCGTAGAAGAACCCGTCATCGTCAACCTGCAAACACCATATCAGCGCATCTAACATGGCGCGAAGTGCACAGATTCTTTAACGTCACGAGAGTAGACTTCAGATATTCTAGACCACCTTTGTAGTCAAAAGGTTCACATCGTATAACAGTATTAGTGGCCTAGTATATAAATTGCTTTTGCTACTGCAAAGGTTGCAATTAGAAAGCTCTCTACCTTCCTGCCAGAGTCTACCTAAGATTCTGGAGAAAGGATATAGAGGATGTAGGATTGATCGTCGCGGAACCCGGAGCCCAACTCAAGTTTCCAGCCATATTCTGTTAGACAAGCTAGAATAGTTCAGTTCCTGCTGGCTAAAATTATGTCCCATCGTGACACGTCATTGAGACTTTCAGGTGGGTCAAGTTCATGCATGATCCCGAGGATGGGTGAGCTTACTAAGTATGTCACTGAACAGGGTTCCCAGAAAGTAATATCCTGTGCGCAGCGAAGCACTTCGGAGACGCAGACTTCGGAATAATAATACTAATCATCAAATATCGAAGTTAATTTTTGCTTTTTACAAGCAAAGTTACCAGGCTCAATTGTTCTTCACCGCGGTAGAAACGCATCAGAAACCGCCAATGAGGTCGGGTTTCCCGGAGTATGGCGTCACGTCGCTCGAAACGTGACTGTGACGACTGCTCGCGGGTTAACAAAACACAGTTAGACGAATACGTACATGATTGATGACAACTGCATACATCTACTTCACTAAAGACGCCGAAAGTGATTGGAGATTATACGATTCAGTAATATAAACTGTCTGTTGAACGACAAAGATGTACAAATCCTTGTAAATGTATAGATTTCTAATGTAACGTCCATTCTATTCGAGTAGGTTGAAACATCTGTGGTTCAGGTACGCAGCAAAAAAAAAAGGTTTATGTTTTGGACAAGACGTGGAACGTTTTCCTTGCAACAGTTGTCTTGTGAAAGCCGATGTTATGTAAGGACATAACTGCAGTAATAACTTTCCAGGTAAATCTATATTTTTCAACAGAAGAATCGATTAATCACCCAACTATAAACCCTGATTATGGCTAAAAAAAAAAAAAAAAAAAAAAAAAGTTGATCTTATTCCACTAAAACTTACGCAGCAATTAAATCCTTGTCATACACACATATCTCTGGCCAATTCAATCAAATCAATACACCCTAATTGAAAATGTACGAGCAGTGCGAGCTATCGTTATAATTACTGTGCACAATTTTTACATCTGATTGTTCTTTGTCTTCTCTGGGGGATGCGCTTCCCCCGATGAAATTAATATAGATGTAGTCCTTGGAAAAACACTAGACGACTGCCGTTGTTGTTTGTCAGAAACAGATTGTTTGAAAAGATACAGAGTGATTTGTTGTTAACTTTTTTTTGTTCAAGTATATAATTCCACCTGTGGTGCACATGATGCTCAAGCGACGCCAAGCGTGTTTCACTGAAGATCAAACTTAAGGTCTTCCCCCCACACACACACTATTGATTACGTCCACTCGTGGCTGATTCATAGTATTTGACAGCTTTCTCTAATCTAATTTCAGCTAACCAATTGTCTCCGTATATCAATATAGAGATTATGAAACGGTAATCGTTAGATTTATTTGGTTCGATGCTCAAGTGTAAATAGAAGTCCTTAGTCGTTAACACAGCAGAGCCCATACGTGCGTTTATGTCCCTGACGAACGGCCAATGACATCGAAGTAATAAATAACACAATATCATATTCAGCGGCAATACCCCTGTGGAAAAGATTTTCTGTTTCGTTTACCCGTCAATAAAAACGATCCCTTTTCACTCTAAGGAGGAAAAGCAAATTTAAGTATATGTCATGTTGAATTTTAATGATATTATATGGCGTACCCTGTGAACGGATGTATAGGCCTATGTTTGAAGTGTTACCGACAAAGTCCATAGCTTTTGGGGACGGGTATTCCTAAGCCATCCACTGTACATACGCGGACCCTCATATAAACTCGTATAAGTGTAGCGCTCAAGATGGCGTAAGGTTATTTTGAACTAAAATAAAGCTAAAAATATGCGTCCAAATCAATGTGATTTTGTATTTGCTGTCATTAAGGATATAGGCAAATGGAAACGAGCGACATCCCGCTAAGTAAACGTACGGAATATGCTGCCGGTAGATCTGGACTGGATTGTAACAGGACGTACTTGTTATTGCCTTCTCGACTATAACGCAATATAAATAGTAATTATTTACGTTTTGACTCCAGCAGGGTCCCGCTCTACTGCAGAGGGTCCTGTCAAAATGAAAAAGAGACCATTGTATAAGCTAGCTGGTACTTTATTTCAGGCGAACTCTGAGAGTTAATTTTTTTCATTCATTAAAGATGTATAGATGCAAATTGAAAATCTTGTTTTTTTTTTTTTTTTTTTTAACAATATAGCATTACTACGATCAAAATTTGAAGAGATATAGCGCGATTAAAGTTGTTCAAGTTTCTAGACCTCAAGTTATGATTCCGCACTTTGTAACTCTATTTGAGCTTTAATCTTAACAGTTGATCAAATCAATTGATGCTGGTCGCGTGCTAAGATTATAACATCCGTACGTGTATATGTTTATAATTCCCATAACACGATGTTACTGGTTGTCCTACACGATACCGTGTGTTGCCCAGTGACAGCGTGTGTTGAGACGATATTTTTTTTTGCCAAGATGTCTACCATTCCGTGACTCGATATATAATATCATCTTTTTTTTCCTTTCTAGTATGTAAATGAAAATGTAACGTTAGCATGATCGCAGACACAACACGTCCAAATACAATAGCTTTCAATTTAAAAACTCCCTGAAACGATGTTCTCTAGAAAACTGGATAGCCGAACAGTATTTAATAGTATTCACGTTACATATTACCGAACTGTAATTTATATGAGCTGAGTAAATGTACAGATACGCCAAATTGGAAACTCGTACTAAAGAAGATGAATAATATTCCATTGGCGTCAGTAGCCATCTGTTTCATAAATCTACTTTACGCTGTTTTGCTGAATTTGTCGAAATACCCACTTTTATGTGCTGAATCAGTAGCGTATCCGACTACGTAACTGCCTACAAAATCAGCGTCGTGCCGACGCTGCCGTTGTACTTTAAAAGCCATGTTTATTATGGGCCCCGGTAGACGGCCCCCGAAATCCGTCATATAATGCGTGAAAATGTCTTAATTAGATACATACAATTGTGTCGATCGGTTGCTACGGGTCGTATTGAATTCACGCTTGCGTTACGGGGTGTGTCACATTCGAAATGCATAGTATGTGCCAACCATCGATTCAATTGAGTATATAAAGAAATTCGTCATTTGTTTGCAGTACGGGTGCCGGAATCTTATCTACCTTTTAGCGGTATCAATACGAAATAGTCCGTTTTAACAAAATCAAGGCCGATATAAGTCTAGACAGCTTCAAGGGTTTCTTCTATTCTAATAGACAACTGCTACGTCGATAATTTCAGGCCATTAAACGAATAAATTGTTTTTACGTATATGACGTAAAATAAGCTTCCGTGTTCTAGAGATGGACACCCACAATTTATAACAGAATCCTGGGTAGAGAGGCACTTAAGGGTGTACGCACGCGGCGTTGTCATCTGTTGTCCAGAATCCATAACCAGTACGCGGTAGTCCTCTCCATTTTACATGCCTTCCGTTGTATCGCAAACGTTGGGTATTCCTGTTCCTGTATTTTTCTGCCTTCGTGCACCTTAATAAGTAAGTAGATCCTATTTGGTTTCAGCGCACGGGCTGTGGCGAATACCAAAACTGAAACGTGGTGCAGACAATTTGTTCACGAACACCTACAATTGAATTTAAATATATAAAGTTCAATTAAAAAATGTTACAGGAACATAGAATAATCAGTAAACAGGCTTACTCCAGACAAACACATTAGTTAGATATCCAACATGTCACGATTTTTATCTAGACTGTTATGCAGAAGACCACATATATAGAAGGAAATACGGACTATGACATTATTTAAACTATCATAATGTGTGTATATATATATATATACATTATAATAGTTTATTATTATTATTATTAGCCACTTTTAGACAAAATTAAGGTAATAAATTGCTAATTTTTCAAATATTGTCCGCTCAAAAGATTAGAATCATTTCGTACGTACCCTTTCAGGAGTGTATTGTCCTGGTCCAGGTTTAGCTGTATGATCTGTCGGAATCGTCGTCCTATAACTAAGGCTGTACGAAGGACTCTTTTTCTTGTAGGCGTCTGCCGGTGGAGGGTTATATTTACCTGGCGCTGTAATGTATTGCAAGAAAAAATATTAATATTAAAACGCTACTGAAGAGGAGGAAAACAAACGTGATTGTGGTACATGAATCTACTATTTTCGTTGTGTATAGCTGCCACCATTTGGTAAGACACATCACTCTAGGAGGGACGAACCTAGTGTCTTCCGTAGTTTTACACAAATTGGATTTTAAACTCGAGACAATATAGTTATCCAGAACGAGTGTTTGTGACCTTCGGCCTGTTATACCGAAGTGTGTTCCTAGGCGGAGGACCTGCCAGCTACGATGTACGTACACGCGAAACTCTGAATCGTTTATGCCGAAGGGTGCAAGTGAAGCAAAAAGTCGTCAGTAATATGTGGCCTCAAAAAGAGGACTATTGTCCTGTTACAACTTAAACGGACATCTGGTGCCATTTACATTGTTGTCTGTCAAAGAACGCGATTTCAAATGGGGACTATATCTATCAGCCCAGACGATAGTTGTGAAGTGTCTGATAACGACACACGCCAGGCGTCGGACGAACAAAAAACGATTAGAAATAACGAGCAAATTGAAGGAAAATATAGATGAGTGTCAAAACATCGAATTGAATCTAAGATACATCGGCCGAACTCCACGGTTTTTATTTTTAACTTTACTCAACGAACGAATATAGCCTATTAAAATTAGTAATTTACATATGTGTTTTTCTCGGCGCTGGAACCGCATCTATTGATTCTTTAGAATGAAGAAATAAAAAGAGATTATCGTGTGTGTGTGTGTATGTATACACGTACAACTGCAGAGCTTAATGTTTTCAGTGATAGCCATTGATAATAAGTGTTTTTGCATAAAAAGCCGTTGAGTGGGTAAGATATAGGCTCCTTCTGAACCGTAACGTAAGAAATAGTATGCACATTACGCCTTGAGGCATGTCGTAACGAGATGCGAAAGCCAGCATTGTAGAATGAGTAAGGTCCTTTCAACTCTCAACTTAAAGCAAAGGTAAATCACAATCGTTAATCGGGTAGGAATTGTTATTAATAATAATTGGAAGCAAAAAAATATATCAACAGTACAGTAATGTAGTTTCTAGTCCAAAGTAAATACTATTTTTAGTAAATATTTACTTTGGACTAAAAACTGTTCCGTAAAATGTAATCCGTCTGCTAAAAAAAGACGGATGTTACAACACAGCGTCGTCATCTCCGCCGCCGCCACCACCACGTTGGTATTACAGAGTTGAAAATCATCAGAGAAATCACAAGATAGCAAAAAAATAGGTCCGTATCTCTCGTCCAGAAATAACACCACGAAGAAAATAAGTTACTCGAAAAAGTCCAAAAGCGAGTGTGAATAGATGAAGAGACTCTATGTTGGATAGTCCATAGTAAATATGGAGGTTATTGTAAACCTACTTACGATCGTCGGCATAGGTTTTCTCGGGTTCTTCAAAACCACGCCGATAATAATGCAATAACTCAAGGATATTTTCAGTATCCAGGTCTTGTGAGTGATTACAAAAGGAAGCCCTTCTGAAGAAAAGCCAAATTCAGAAAGAATTACCTATTCTTTCTGAATTTAGTTAAAGTTACGTTAAATTGTCTTGTGAGCCCGGACAGAACCTTCGTTAAGATCCAACACGGCATGATTTTGCCAAAGCCTTTACATTTGGCGCGTGAATATGAAACTTAAAGCATAACATTTTGTGTATGCCAAAAACTTATTAATGTAAGCCAATTTGTCACAGTTCTGATTATCGCTGGATACTTTGTAACGGCAATAACCGATCGGATAAGCAACCTCCTCAATCTTATTTGATTTACAGTTAAAAATGTTGCCGAAGTTGAGCGAAGAGCAAGATATAACGCCATTTTTCCCCTGATTTTGGGATGGGTAAACCTTTGTCGGTGTGGCATCACAAGATAATTCATGATCTTCAAGCTTATTGTTGTTTTTGATTATATGGCGCTTTTTGCCCGGCACGCCGTTGTACTTGGAACAGTCACTTTTTATTTGAACACAGGGCTGCGCCGTCGCAGGCAGTAGAGTTTTCCGGCGCCTGACGACCAGGCGCTGTCAGCAATTGCCCCATAAGGGACCAAACGCTTTTCCCATGCACGCAAAGGTTTTCCTATGACGATGATACGTACATAATGATCTAGTTAGAGAAACGTACACTTCTACATGCTGGTCACCAACAAGCTCAGTGCAGACACTTCTATTCCGCTTTTGTCTTGTTCCAATACAGCCCTGCGATATAAACTAGATCACTTTAGGAGAAATATTCCTAGGGTAACGTAACCTTCTAATAGCCACTTTTACAAAAGGTCTCAAGTTCGAGTGCAAATTATTTACTCAAAGCAGCAGAAAAAATGATTGTCGGTCCATCCGTTAAAGGGTTGTAGCGCTTTCTAGCTTATAGTGATTTTCCATAAAGGATCACAGTGATGAGACAGTGAAGTTGTGTCCTCTATACTCCCATTATACATGAGTACGGGACTCTGCAAGATTGCTCCATTTTTTTTTGTTCGAAACATCGAATCCCTTAATGCTCATGTTGGCATATTGAAATGGGCAGTGGATATTCGAAAACAGTCAATGCTATAATGTGTATTTTGCGAGGAGAGAAATGATGCGATTTTTTGGAAAGGGTCATCTCGTTACTACACGCGTTTACAGAAACGCACCTTGACCGCTTGCTGATATGTACATTAGTATAACCGATTCCGGGTAAACGTACGCACATTATTTTGCCTGAACGAAACTTATGTAGCACTCATTCAAGCATATTATTATTCTAAAGATATAAAGTGGGAAAGGAGGACCCGGTGGCCGCCTGCTAAGTAAGATGATGATAAAATCGGTACTAAAGATGACGCCCTCTGTAACGTAAAACCGCGTTAATATACTGCCTTTGTCAAATAGTCTTCACACCGCGGACAATATATAAAGCAAACGAACACCGATAGTTTTGTTGACCTTTATTCTCGATATATTTTAAGATTCGAATAGATATTTGGGTGGTGTGCGAACCACAAGATCGCATACAAAACTGTTATGGATAATTTACTGTTTTCTAAAATCTGATAAAACGACTCGCAGCAAGTAGAGTGGTACTGTCGTATAACAGATTATTACTGCCACGGTATCGTCGGTTCTATATTTTTCGGTATCCAAAAGTATCCTAATGGATGGCGAGGTCATCCAGATGAAGCCAGTTTTAACGTGCATTCCCATAGCGGTTCACCGCGGCGTCGACGTTGTTGCGACGATATAAATGGTCCTGGGGCGCCGCATCTTGTCCAACAAATCTGGAGCAAAAGGGGCATTGCCATTCATATTTATGGAACGCTAGCTTATTAAGACGGCAGGAAAATATGATTATGTTTTGTTACTTACAAAAACCTAACCATTATCTAATTACACTCTTACAATAAGCTAGTTCAGAGGGTGACTAAGATTAAGAAAAAAAATCACTGTGCAGTAATTATAGTGGTTCATGATATTAGAAAATAGAACAAGTAGGCGCGTGGTAACGCAGGAAATCCTGTTTCATATTAGTATCGAGTGATTGGGCGTAAGGCCTGGCGGGTACGTACGTCCCGTTGCCGGATTCGAACCAGCAGACTACGGCTTCGCAGACGGGGACCTATTATCAGAGGCGCATCTCTCTTTCCACATCTAACGTTAGCCTCTAGCGTCTATAAAAATACAATTTAGAAGTAAGTATACATAAAAATACTAAATACTTACTTAGAAAAGGCCATTTTACACGCATTGCCGTAACGCTGGTGCATAGTAGAGTGGTGTCAAATAAATTAAGAAAAAGTCATGTCTTAGAGGGCCGTGGGCGGATAACAGCTGAGTCAAAGCGTAGGGTTAATGTCGTTCATGTGAAGTTCCTTTACTTAAGATAAGATGGCTACGGAGAAAATGGCGCGTTGAAAAAGCGCTCATTGAAGATCACTTCCGGATCAGCTGTCTTTGAGCGGAAGGAAAATGATGGAGCACTCGTGAAAACCTGCGGGCAAAATATCCATCAAATTACAATTGCAATGGTTAAGACACATGCATATATGTCATGTATACTTTCTAAGATGAATTAGGGAAAATCAGTCGAATCTATGAAATACTAGAGTGAGCTGACTTCGGGTTATGTCATAAATCGTACGCTAACTATTTTGGTTTTGTGTCACATCTAAAATTTCGACATGTATATTGCGTGGGGGGACGAAAAGAGGTCTACTACGTACATCGGACTGGCGAGTTGCGCTACGCAGGGCTCTTTCGTCAAATCTAGGCAGTAAAATACAAAAAAGCAGATATCGTGAAGACCCTATGGTCAAGCACGCGTGCTTACACTTGTCACATAAAATGGAGCTTGAAGATGGACCAAACGTGAATAAAACGATTCATTCTATTCAACTCCACGCAGATATTATATCGTGTTATCTATGAATCAACGCTATACTCGTTTCATGTCGCTGCCCTGTTGCATCTTTCGGGCTCGAAATCTTCGACGCTAATTGGGATCAACTAGCTAAAAGCACGCATCGGCGTATCACGTCTGTCTGTGCCTAGGGCATGGCATAAAGATATTAGTATTCAGCACGTCATATATATAATTCCTAATCTACTTACCTCTCTCATCCCTACTTTAACCTAAGCCTGTTTTTTTTTTCACTATTGTTAAAGCTAGGTTCCAGCTTGCCCCCCGCCCGCTTCCTCGCCTTTTCTCAGTAAGTGTTCCGGCCTCCCAATTTCCCCCGGTTGCTTTCGGCATTATTTTCTAACAGACTGTTCTAGCCATAGCACCTGACCCTGACTGATCCCAGATAAGGTGTAAATTTGTTATTTCAGTTAATCAAGTGCTTAATTTCGTTAGAGGATACCATGTGATCAGCCCGATCTGGTAGATAGTCACACGGAGCTGGATGAACCGTTCGAGGACGTCGCTCTGCTGGTCTCCCACCAAACGAATAAGCAGGCGATACAGGTCGTACGAGAGGGTCTGCACGTTCAATATAATATTCGCCTGGTGCTGGGGTAGTGTCTCGCATCCGGCGAAGACTTGGCCATCGTTCAAAATCACCGCCTACGCAGTGTCCGGCGTATCAAAATGCAAATATTACATAGTTGCTTGAACTATTTAGCTACTACTTATTATCTAATCTGTTCAGTCATTAGGTAAATTTCGATATTTATTATTCACGATTCACTATTATCCTGGGTCGAATAACCTAACTCGAGGATAACCGTCAGAGCGATCTACCAGTAGTTTGTAAATAAGGAGTGGTTATTGTTACTTGTTATTTTTCAAAGGTTGTGGCTCGCCGACCATGAGGCTCGTTTTTTAGGGAGACAAGTTCGGTACACTTCTAGGCGAATATACTAACCAACGCTGCAAGCATAAACCGTCTTCTGGGCGAACGATTTCGTCGGAAAGCAATAAGACTCAAAACAAGGTGGCATCATTCTCAGGGATTCCACCGAATGACCTCGCCGAGGGCCAAACGTTGCAGTTGGACCCCCACTTACTGCTGTTGCGTCTTCACGACGATCCGTTCTATCCCTAGCCCCGAAGCTGAGACTTCGCTTAAGTAAACTTTTTGTCTTTCCGCCCTTCGCCGATACGCATTTGTTATTATAACTACTGCTGCTGATTGTCTTCTTGCCCTTCGAGTCCCTATCTCGCTCAAGCGGCCGCGACTCTCTTCGACCTTCTACTAGCGACCGCTCCGCCCACGAAAGCGGCCTAGAGGCTGCAGGTGGTGGAAACGAAATCAACAAAGTACAATAGGTGACAAACTATTCGGCATGTAGAATTAATCGTCTCCTGATTATTACCCATGACTGAGAATAGTTAATTAAGCCCTTTCGAAGCTAACAATAGATTATTCAATAATGGTTTAATTTTTCCAGAAAGAAACACATCTCTCGAACTCTTTTAGCCAAGCGTTTCAGGTACACGCTAGGGCTTCGTAAATAAATTATGAAATTCTATACTTGAGGGGTGCGGATCTTATTTCTTCAATAATCATAGTTATAGATAATAAAATATAACAACATATATATATATATATATATTACACAACAGATAATAGAAATTTGTAAGGACAGAGCACCTTCTATATGCATGCTAATCATCGTAAATACTGCGTACGTTGAAGTTTGATGAAAGGCCCTTTCATGCCGTGGCTATGTATAACCTCAACAGAGACAACTTGGTACGCAAGAGGTTGTATAAAGCGACTTCGTGGTCGTGAATTTCAGTTTCAATGCAAATGTATTCGGAGGTAGGTGTAAACATAGCTTCAAAATCAAGTTTTTACCTAAACTGTAGGACATGTTGAGGTGTTTCGAAAACAAACCTACTCAGGGTCGACGGCTGTGCAGCGGTAGATGACTGACTTGGAAGGGGTTCGAAAAAGTTCTGGGTCTTGCCCTGGGAAGGGAAGTTGGTTCCGCTCTTCGAGTGTCGCTGTTTGAGTGGAGACGTCCACGAGGATCGAGTTCCCACACGACCCTGTAATCGTGTCAAACCGAATATTTCACGATAAGGCACACTGTACAACTCGAATATGATTTTCTGTATGGAAACTTTCGCCCCACACAGAGGACGTGAGACACACCGCCCCTGTGCTCAAGGTCGCTTGGTTCTTTGGACGTCTTTTAATATGAGAGGTTCATTCGATGAAGATCATGCCGAACCTCACAGTAGAGACGCTCCACTGGAAAGCTCTCAGCTACTTTCAGTGTTCCGACTGGCGTCTTCGGTGGACCCATCAAATCTGAGTGAATATCCAGTAATGACAACTTCGCAACGATGTTATTAGGCTCTATGTGCTATAAGAATGCGCCTAGTGACGTTCTTCATTGGAAAACTTGTATAAAAATGCTCCCTCTGGTGTTCGGAGCTCTGACTTCACTTTTCTTGCATTCTTGCGAACCAAAAATATTCTTCTAAAAACCTGTAACACCCATATTGTTATTCTCGTTTAACAAGAATCGAATTATAGTCACCTTTAGGCTTTGAGGATTCTGGTCGTTGTCCTGTTCTTCCCTTATTTCTTTGTTGTTGTTGGTGCTGCTGCTGATACTTTTTTCGTTTTTGTCGGCCGTCTTTTCGGGCGAATGATGCTGTCCCGTTGTCTTCTTCAACTTCGTTTGCCTTAGCTGGACGGAAGCAAACGAGGGAAACCAGGACCTTTTTTGTTCTGAAAAGCACAAATTCTGCAGGCTGACTTGTTGTAGAGCTGTCCGCGATGATGTTCTGGAGGATGATACGACACGACACAGGTTATACGATTCTCGCTTCCTCCAAATCAAACAGCAGAACAGTGCCCGACTACGTGTAATTACCGTTTTTAAGCGTCTCCATAATATGATCAAACAGCGTCTGCACAGACCCCAAGATAATGATAACTTACAAAAGTTGATGATATTGATGAAGCCATTTAGTTATGTTAAGAAGCTAGTATCACTCAACTGAGAGTGAAGCTTTGTTGTCTGTAAAACTGTCGAAACTGAGATAAATTCAGTTCTAGTAACTTTACTTAACCACCATCATACAGACTAATTGCACCAGTCCAGTTTTCAATCTAGAGCAGTTGGATGCGGTTTAAAAATCTGCACTATGTAGAGGTACTTTCAATCAACATGGCACTCCAGCCAATCCACTTACACCTAAGCTCATTCATGATTTACTGTCGCCGGTGTTGTATCTTTTAAACATCATATAACCACCAAATATAACCTTATATATTTAGTGTTCTACATATATTTCAGCTTCGTGCCACATGTAACGGTGCGGCAGGTAACGATTTTTCGTAAAACCTAAGTTTTACTATGCCACTCGTTTTTATTAAGTTAATAAAAGATTTACTTAGAAGATTCAAATATTCTTAGTATCAAGCCCTACCGTAAGCATTGGTTTCAGTTGTAGCAGTTGCACCGCCGAATTACTGAGCAAAAGCTGTGATTCTATGAGTAAATACGATTTATCATTGGTAGAGAATGAAGATCGATGTCTTACCGCTTCGTTTTCTTTTAACCGGTTCGTCAATGGGGTCGTCTATGAACTTGAATTTAGGTGGTAAATCTGCATCGGCCCGTTTCAGGTACCTTGATATAGAGATGAAAAATGAGAGTGACCATCATTAACCGCCAAAGTTATAAGCTCGTGTATGAATTATTTGTTGACCTCGCTAGCTAAGAGACATCGAAAGTGGTAATTCAAAATACAATGATAAAGAGCGGGTGATATTAAGGCTAATTCTGCTAAAAAAAATTTGCAAATATGTTGAAAGATCCTTCATAGAAAGCCTCACCTGCCGTGTTGGAGCATACATACAAGCCTTTGATTAGATATTTACAGATATTCGTCAAACAAAAATAGTCGAAATGAATGCAGCTTCTATAATCTCTTTTATTATAGACATGCACTACCGAAGGTGTTGTTGTTGACGGCCGATGTTTGGTGGTTCCAGCTTGTTGGCGAGGTTCACTGCCCTAGGAATCGTCCCGTAAAAACTTGGCTCGTAATGCCCCGGACCAGGGACGTCTTCTCGCTCCTTATCGAATGACTGGCGGAAAATACGAACACTTTTTCAGTATGCACACATGCCCAAGACACACAACAGTTGAGCAGAAATCAGTGTATCTTATTTTAGATAGATCTTTAGGCGCTGCTATTGAACGCGCTACTTAAACAATGCTACTCGACAAATACGCTATAGTGATCATCTGTCTGTCACCACCAGGCTAACATCTACTTGTTCTCGATGCACCAAACCCGTAAAGGTTCAACGGAGTCCGTATTCTATAGCAACCCAGACAGTAAACGAACATTGAAATGTAGCATTCGAACATCTGTTTTATCTGTTAGAAGAACCATAATACTCGTACGAATATAATTCATTGCTATGCGTCCGACGCAGCGGTGACACGAGAGCCTGGGCATAAGCATAGTTCGTTATATGCCGAGAGCTGATCGCGTGAAGCAGTGCTTAACGAAGGCAGTGAGTACTACCCGGGCTAGTTTTACTCACCGGAAAGGAATTTCGATTACCCCTAATCGAGTGCTTCGGCGGACTTGGGTATCTCTGTTTGTCGCAACTCTCTACCCTATACGAATTTGGTGGAGGCGTATCTGGCAATTGTTGAATGGGTCGCGAGCAACGAAATGACCAACGAGGTGGACTTCGAAAACGGAGATTGTCTGCACGCTCGATTCGGTACGAATTAGGTGCTGAAACATTTTTTTCATCCTTTGATGTTACTTTATTATTAGATATAATGTCGTATATCGTTCAAGATAATTATAAACTAAGAAGGTAGCTTCTGCTTGGTGCCTGATTAGGCCATTAAAGTGATGGGGACCTAAACAGAATTGAAAACGTCTGTGAAAGGTGGGAATCGAGCACAAGGTTGCGCTTCGAAACAAATATAGTAAATGCTCGCAAACAGGTTCATAAAAATGCTCAGAAAACGAACCTGTTATAAGAATGCGCATATATTTATAAATAGAGACATATGACTTCATTAGAAAAGTGGTTTTCAGGCCTCACCTGGATCTGGTTCGCTTCCCTCGTGGTCTCGAAGCCTTGATCCAAATGAATATCTAGGAGGACTCGCGTATCGCAGTGGGTCTGCTCTTTCTGGTGTGTACTCAGCTGGGCCTGCAAATCGTTAATATATTATAGAACATAACTTTATGAATGCAACCAATGATTGACTTTAGCAATGCATAATTTCTAAGGTTGCATGTTACCTGCAAAACATTTGGACTAGTGTAGCATAAAATTTTTGTTGGTTGGTGCAGGCTTCCTAAAAGCACAGGTTGCTGGGTACGTGGACACTTACTTGGGTAATCGTTCGGAGGGGGGCTATGCGACCGACCTCGGATGGAGAAACCTGGCGTTCTCGAGTAGCGAGCTGCGTCCGCACGTTCTGGCTCGTAGTATCCTGGCCCTGCGAAGAATACGCGTTAGCTTGACCCACTAAAGCTATTACGACTCTGACAAAAAGCCCAATCGCCAAAATGCCTCGTTTTTTTGTGATGACGTGAAAAGCATATGTTACGCGTTTATTATGCGTGTTTAGGGCGCGACACGTTATGTTAGTGCATTGACATTCCTGCTATAAGCCATAAACCCAGCCTTAAAACCCAGACAAGTCCACTGACGTTAGTTGACTTTTATTTGTAAGGTAGAGACTGCATGCATAGCGTATATATTAGGCGAATATACAGCTAGACGTACCCAAGCTCAATATGTTAGATTTTTTCATTCAAATCCATTCGAAACTAAAATACCATATTAATATAAAAGATGTGCATAGCTTCCGGAGTCGTGAATAAACAGTGTTAACACATACAGGAGGAAAGATCGCATAATCAGAGAACCCTATTAGTACGTATAATATATTTTTACACATACTATGCACGTACGGTCAGAACTAGTTAATACGATCTTAATAAGCTTCCGGACACTAGTCTCACTACGAACGCCCTACATATACTTTTACTCAAGTTTGAACTTCCACACCGTCGGTCGACCATTTTATACAGTAAGCTATCATACGCGGTTCGCTGCAACAAGGGGCGAGCGATTTCACAATAACGCACTCGTCACTTCTGAAGCCTAGATCCCAGTTGCAATTGAGAGTCAGTGCCAAAAACGGCCTTAGCCTATGCGACCGTGTGTTGAAGGAACGATTGATTGATTGATTGATCGAAAGACGATTATTCCTTTAGAATTTCGTCGTTCGGTATTACGTGATTGCTAAGGACACTAGAGAAAACAGTGATGATAAGAAGAACCAACAATTTCAGCTAGCTTAAATGGCGAATGAAGTAGCTGCATTGCCCACATAAATCACATTACACATAAATCAGGCTCGAAACACCGGCGAAGTCGCATGACCATTAGTAATAACACACGAATAGATATACAGATAAGTCACATAACCCTCTACAGAAAACAGAAGTATCAGAAATACGAGTTTGCAGTATGGCTGGCTGGCTGGCTGGCTGGCTTCAACACGAACTTGTGATGATAATCAACGTAACGCTAATGCGATGATAAGATGAAAAAGCGGCGCGCTAAATAATACTATGTATAATTGGCAAAATAACGATCATTAGTCTATCATTCGGCATGCATTTACGCGAACGTTATAGAAGCTGAAGACACTAAGAAGAACAAGCGAATGATGAAGATAGGGAAATGTTTGCCGTGCCATTTACCTGGGTGCATGATTCACGTTGGTGTACTTGGTGACGCTGAGCTGTTCAGAAGTAAAAGCTCTACACCGTTTGGCGTTCTTCGTATGAGCAACTACTGCTCTCTGTGGTGATAGCATTGGTGCTAATGACGATAAACAAAACAAAAAAGAAGGGTGCAGGTGCGCGCAAAGAATGGTTGTGTATATGCGTGTGGCTTTGCCCGTTGATGGTAACAACGGTGTCAGCTGAAACGCCGAGACAAAAGGCCCCGGACGTCAAAGGCAAAAGGGAGACCTTCAATGACGCATTGTATGCGACGATACAGTACAGCAGTTGCTGAGCGTCGGTCAATCCAACCAGGTAGACTGGTGTTTTCCGTAGCTTCAAATTAGACATGTCGTGATCTGCCGCTGCTACTTGCTCTACGCTGACGGCTGCCGTAGGAGCAATCGTAATACTATCGTAATACTACAGCAGCGGCAATCCTCACAGGACAAAAAGGCCGAGCTTGTTTCGGCCTCGCGCCGAAGGCCGTCCAAGCTCGGTCCAAGCGGCGACCGGAAGTGCCGGCCAGCGGCGCAACTTTGCAAATATCGTCATTTCAACACTAAATAGGAAAAGCAAACGTCTACAATGTGCCATCGTCTTTGAATAACAGACTGACGATAGGTACATATAGTTATATATATATATACATAGTATCCACCGACAGCTATTGGCAGCATCGCTTAGCTGTAGTTCGATGGCGTACAAGCCAACGCCGAAGACGATTTAAATAAACGAGTAGTACCACAAAGGCCTAGAAAAAGGCTGCCAATGCAATAAAGTGAAAACCAAGGGACAACGCTACAAAGACGTGACGTGATGAGGAGATAACATAAAACAAAAAAAAAAAAAACAACTTATTATACAAAAGAATTGATCGCAGCTTGTACAGGACAATGGTCTTGTCACTAACGCTAATTGAACGTCTAAGCTGAAAAAAATAAGATATAAGCAGCTGACGCCGCCAAGCAACGCTAACATTGTTTGACAGGTTTGCTTATCAGTTCGTATAGTGGAATAACCAGGTATTTAGGCTAATTTTAAAAGTAATATTGTAATCAGTTATGTTCTTTGTGAGGCGAAGATACCGCAAGACAGGTAAAGTATAGGAGGTGTAACCACATGTATGCTCGGAGGTTCTGTTACCGAACAATGGTCCCCTGAACTAATGCCACTACATTAAATCGAACTCTTCTTCAGTAAGCCAATAAACTGCTCCGCTTTGAAAACTGTAGATTTAAAAGGGTCAGTAGGAAAATGCTTCAATCAAAATCATAGAAAGACTCCCATGCCCAATTTAAATCATCTTGAAAAAAGTCAGCAGCAAAAAGCGGCCGTATCAGATGAGAAAAGTGCTAGAGTCAGTGAAGGTGTTTTAGCTTTACTTAGTATTTTTTTGTTTAGTAGTACCAGGATCACAATCGTAGATGACGCGAGCGCTTTGAGGACTCTTCGTACTTCGTTCGCGGCTTCGTTCTCGCGTTAAGCTGCGGCGTCCGGGGTTGAGCGGGCAACTTGGCGGCATTTCTATTTGCGATTCTCCTGTAGATATTTTCGTATAAAATTCGTCTTTCTTTCCTCTTTTTCGTTTTAAACCCTCAAACGTCCTTGATTTAAATTGGAAGCCGACAGTTTGTCTTAGTCTTGCGAAGCAAACAAGCCGAAAACACACCTTAGATGGGACGTACGAATCATGATTCAGTTATGTTTAAATACTTTGAAAGTGGCAGTGATAGCTTACCTTATGTTCTTCTTAATTCCTAGAACATGAAGTCTGTTCTCGCAAACACAACCTGTCGTGCGCATAAAGTCCATACGAGTGAATCATTCTAATGTATCCCTGTAATTTGTTTCTTGTGCTTACTAGCTACGGAAAAAGCTCTCTGAAACCTACCGGGTATATCGTCAGGGGCGTGCTCTTTAAGCTTTGAACCGAACGTGTAGCGAGGGGCCGCGATATGAATCACGCAGTCGGACTTATCAGGGTTGTAGGCACCAGGTGCTGGCGTCTTGAACGGCTCTGGTTCCTATTTATATATGATAGAGGAGTCGGCCAATATCACAAAGATCGGCTTATTACAAAAAAATTGTTCGACGGTGATTATAAATGGTAAACCAATCTGTGCCGTTTTTGTTTCCAGGCCAAAAACGCATTCAAGCGGACGACGAGCGGTAGAAAAGGCCAGTGTAACTCACGTGCTAGTTTAGTCTTGATACCTCAAGGCTAGCGTTTACTGACTGAACTTGATACAATATTTAGTTCGCCTGCTTTTATTCCTTGTTTATTTGCGCACAAAATTACTAAGTACCTTGAGTTTGGCTGCTATAGTTGGTGCCGCACAGGTATCCTTGCCCTTCTCTGAGAGACCTGCGATGTTGTAACTTCCGGGTCCTGGAACCACCTTGCTCGTTTTCTCTTCGATCCTGTATTGCGTAGATAGAAATCACGTAAATCATGCGTCTATGTGTAATGTCCAAGATTTAAATTCGATGAAATTTAAGCATATGAAACTAGAGTTAGCCAAATTGCATATGCACACTAAATTTTGTCCTTGCTGTAGTGTCGCGCATGTATAATAAATATGTGCGTGCGTATCGAAAGCGAAGTCGTGCTACTGAAATATCGAACCATTATATTTAGATGATATGTAAGCTAGGCTTAGTAGGAAAACGCTAGGTCGCGCCCCCTGGTGGTGATTATTTCACAACGATGGTCCCCAACAGAGGTTATTGACAATCTCGTTTGAAAAACACGCAGAGGTTTACGCTCTAACTAGTCGGTGGGCATGGTGGCATCACTAACAAATGAACGCGGTCGAATGACTTTTTTGAATTTAGGCGCCATTCATTTGGAGCGTTATATGAGACAGTAATATATTAAGTCAATTTAAATTTTGACATTAAACTGCCGCCATGTCATAGATGATATATATTCCGTTAGTACGATTTGCGGAGGGATCGTCGAGCATGAGCATCTCATCGTCTTAAGAACTCCACGGCTAAAAATTATATAATACCTTAGGCTAGAAATTTACTATACTATTTTGCCGTAACAAATGAGATTATAATAACGAACATAATTAAGTATGCGTGCATTTTTTGTTTAGGACAAAAATCACTTCAATTTATACAGATATTACTCGTTCAATAAACTGTTATGTACGTTGGAGTTTAATAGGATTATATAGGATAATGGGATTTAACTTTGCAGTTTTCAGAGAAGTTTTTGCATATACCCATTACACCTAAAGCATCTAGAGTGACATTTTCCCCTCAGTGTCTAAGGTTGTACTTGAGCAGAAGCAACCTGCTAACAATATCGTACTTACTTTACATATACTTAATATAACTGCCATTGATTGCGACTACAGCCTAGATTCAGGATCTGCAGCTAAATTTTCAAAATATTCTTTCTTTACTCCGCTGATAGCTCACTAAATAGTAAGTGTATTTCAAGCTTGATTGGCAGATATATATTCGTGTCGTTCAAGTACTTTACAAAAGTCTTAGGCTTGAAACAGGTCGAATAGCCCAAAATATGAGTGCTTGAAACGACCGAAAAAATTCAAACAAAATTGTATAAATATTGCAAAGACGCGTTGAAGTTTGTTTGAACGACCCAGTAGGAAATTAATATATATATATATATATATATATACAAAATTGCGAAAACCACACTCTGTTTTCCGCCATAATAAGTTTGTGGGTCTTCTTTTAGAAATGACGGACTGTTGGTGGGGTAGGGGGGGGGGGGGCGTGTCCCGCGTGAAGGCATTGCATAATAGCCGACTTTCGCTAAAATTGCAAAAACAATGCACTTTTTAAATTGACGGTAGATTTGCTACTTTGTTTTAGAAAGAATTAGCTCTCTTCTAATGCCAAAAATAAATAGTAGATGAACGGATAATGCCCAGTATGAAAATGTAGCCCGACGACGCCTGTCAGCATTTAAATACTTCATGCTGTGCACAACGTTACCTAGAGGCCATCTCTGATCAGTTACGCCAGTGTGAATGTTTGACGTTGTGATGCCATCAGTGTATACGAATGAGTGCTTTCCAATAAATTTCATTTCTATGTATCTATACACTTCGTCTTTATACGTGAATAACTATTCTTCAACCTAACCCCTACCTCTACTTTACCTGTAAGCTTAACGAGTTTTTAAAACATATGCCTACATCCATCCACTGCTCCCCCTTAATTCTCGAAAATTACGATATTGCTCCGGGTCTAAATACAAAGGGACAAATAAAAGAAGCACTTACTTCGCTCCGAAGGTGTACGAGGGGCTTTTTCCTTTCACTACTTGATTGGCGTTTTTTCCAATGGTAGAAGGAATATTAAACGAGCCAGGTCCCGGCGTTTGGAAATCTGCCGAAATTGGTGCACGTGGCTGTGGAACATAAAAGCGAAGTTAAAACAAGAAAGGTTAAAGCTTAAACAACCAATAAGAAAACCGACTATTTAAATTTTTGTTAGTTTTTTTTTCTGGTAAGTTTTTGTCCAGTCAACATTCGGTTGGTTTTCTGATGACGCATTCTCACTTAGCATTAACTACCTATTCGACCATGTACAACTCGACAATCGTCAAGTGACATACGAGGGCATCCATAGGGAACATTTGACGCAAATTTTCAATTTATTTCATGTCGAGCTTGGGGAGCTAGGATGGGTGCGTCTCGCCATTTGAACCTTATCACTGCAGAAAATTCAATTCGTTTAGAACTTTTCTGGTTCAAATCTTGCGAGCTGCTACAGGGTAAAGTTAAAAGCATCGTTTCAACTTGATACCTTGGTGGGCGTCCACTGCCTCTGAGTCACATAATATCCGCCGCAATCGGGATTCTGCAAAATCATACGGAAAAAAAAAAAAGGTACAGCATTATGCTATCCGGAATCGTACCTTCGATCGATTAGTACCATTGACGAAAGTTTAAATTTTTCTATCACAGTTTACTGATACACGGTAAGATAATAACTTGAAAACAACGAGCGTAGTTTTTTGTATTACATGAATTAGTACGCTGCTATTATTACGTTTGCTGTTCTTCGAATGTATTGAGATTGTTAAGAAGATATCTAGCACATTACTGGGCGAAAATGTTCACCATGGTCAAGTTACTAATCACGGTTCAGCGAGAATGATCAGGACCAAGTTAAGGTGTAACATAATCTTTCATTTTCCTTCGCACCGGTCAAGGACGTTTCGCGTTTTACACTGATAGTAATACACTGACGCTGTTCAACTGCTTTCAGCCGTTCCCGATGACTGAGCGTAGAATAGTTTATCAACATTTACCACATAAATCCTAATCTAATTTTCGTTTTGTTTGCCGATCGGTAGGCTCCTTTGTTGTCGTCACTAGCGTTTAGTACAGATGGTCCCGGTGGTGACACGAGCCTCAACATGCTTGAACGTGATTAGTTCCTAAGCGCAAACATTCTAAGGGAGCCGCATCAATATTTGACCTAGGTATTACATGCCCATAAACTAAAGTGTAGGTATCCTATTAAATATATGAATCCGGCTATGTCGTGAGGTATATATTATTGGATCACCTATTCGCGTCTCAAGCGGTAACTTCTAGCTGTTTTTTTTACTTAGCACCCTCCATTTTTTCAGCAAAATGACTGCCACTGCGAATATCGTCTCCTGAAGATCAGATAGAAGTTTCGACCATTCTATACAACACGTTGGCTCGTTTGGGCAGCTCACCCAATTCATACACGTTATATAATCACAAGGAAAGACTAGTTACCGTTAAAGCCGTGTCTATTTGTTCATTTAGTCACAAATGTCGGCGGAACCAGTGACCCCAAGGTCTAAGCCAAGGGTGGATCTAAAGCTGCTATTTCAAAATAATTGACAGGGTATAACCACTTGACGGTTAAGTCGTGGTTTTTTCTCTAATCCAATTCAACGTTCAATAAATTACATGCTAACTCGGCTGGGCAGCGGTTTCGGTGTTTTACGATTGAACGTTTTTCGCTCGCAGAACGGTTCCAGAAGCACCTCTAAATCAGGCCATTTTGCATGAGCAAGAACTATTCAAATCGGTGCGTCTCACAAAGTTGACTTTATCGGTAAGACACATAACAATTATACTACACGTAAATGAGCTGAATATAATCTATTGAGTGTTTTTGCGTAGAAATACATCATCTTCTAGGAGTGGTTTACCCTCTCATCGTTACTAATCGTTTTGGAGAGAATTAATTCGTGCCTGATGCGTGGGAACTTCGTCGCTTGGCGTGCGTACCAATCGATGCATAAATAGACAACAAAAAGTTGAGGTCAGCTGTATCGTGATTTTGGATCCGTCACACGCCCATTTGTAGGCTGGCCAATTTCGTTATTGTGGGCACCAGTCCAGGGAAGGCAAACAGAAAACACCAGCAGAAGCGGCAAACAGATAGTCATGGAGGGTAGCGGATATCCCACCAGAAAACAGGAAAATTTCATGTAAACCACATTCGTGCTATTGTTATATTAACATAATTGCTCCTTTTTTTCGAAAATTAAATACAGATATGAGCATCGACTGCATGAATATATGCGTTGGAGGGATTTCATGCAATCAGACGTGGCCTTCACGTACAAAGCAATCAACATTGTCTACTTTTTATGATTAATTATCTCAGACGGAGCACACGATGGTTATGATAAGCAGAAAACACCGATGTCTGAACATCGTTATAATTGCTTAGGGGCGCTGCCAAAGTTATGAGAAAAAGCTCGAGGAATTTAGCGAAGCATTAAGGATCCGTAAGAGGTCCGTTAGCTATCGTTTCGTTCTATTTTGTCTGTAAACTGTACATGTCTTATCATCTATCGTGTATTCTTCTTAGCTTTGTTGCGCTTTTCCCATACGGCACTTCAGATGTACCCAGCCTCAAATGAACTGAACGGTCGCCTAGTCTTTTCTGCAGATAACAAAAATGATGGCGTTTAAATCATAGCGGAAAATAGTTCTGTTCTGTGAATATTACTGTGAAGCTTTCCAGGAAAGCTAATTATCCCATGATTATTGTTGGCCTGTCTCGATAGGTTAAGGATGCTATCTAGCTTAGAGGCGACTGCGCCTTCGTCAGATGAGGCATAGCAGAAAGTAAACAGACAGAAGCCAACAGGTCATTTGCCGAAAATCGACATCGAAAAAAACACTTTTTTTTTAGCTGTTGCTGAAGATGTGGAAAAACTGCAATAAGTCAGTTTACGTGTTAGTTTGAGGGTAGTCCCTTATTCAGCTCACTCACCTGAGATACGTTAGCCCCCGAATGAGCGCGCCAAACATGTGCTCTAGGTTAGATACCGCAACGGTAACGTTTTCTGCTTTGCGCAGATTAAGGTTCTATGATAAGCCAAACGTTTCGAACTTCGATTTTCCTTTCGTTACTGAACGGCTCCAGCTGACTCACACACAGAGAGAGAGGGCCCAACAGCTCCGTAGATCATTCACGAAAGGCGAACACAAATACAAATTAAGGATATCACCTAAATTGTCAGTGATTACTTAGATTTAGCCATGACGCGAGTACGTTGTTCCGAAAATTTCTAGCGAATAGGTGCGAACTGGGATTTGGTTTAAGCTAATCTAGTTTGATCATATATGAGGCGGGACCTGAATGCAGTTGTGATTTTCTGCATTTACTGATCAGCTAAGAACAAACGTTCGAAGAAAATATTTGCCTCAAAAAAAAATACACCGAAAATGCAGGTAAAAAAAATCATAACCTGGTTCATATTTGTACTAGAAATACGGATATCTTTGCTAGATTCTACAAGCTTTGTTTTGAGCTACACATCTGCCGCATCATTCGACGCTTTTACTAGAATTGTTGCAGCCGAAACTGATATAGCGAAAGCTAACACGCCTGTTCCGTGGCCAAATAGCAACACACACGTGAACGTACGGACACTAGAGTCGGATTTGGTAGGGGTCGACTAGTCAAAGACAGCGATGGGGCCGCTTCTACACTAATCAATGGCGGACGCCGTCGCAAGACTGTATAGCCATAACCTGCTCACTTAACTAAAAAAACTCTATTCGAAACGCTTCCGTGGACGAACATCCGGAACGTGCAATAAGTGGCCCTGCAATTTTCTGATGGCTCACCGTTTATCCAGTGCAAAAGAGATCAGGCGCAAGCAGTGATCCCCGTGCTGTTGCTGTTAAAGAAAAACAGTGGCCGTTCAGGAGCGGGTGTTCTGTTCTTACGGCTGATACCCACTTCGGTTTGATGGGTTGGGCACGAGCCCTCGCCGCCATTATGCTGCAGTGATATGATACCGCCTACGGACTAACTAGTGAAGGATAGCAATTGGCAAGCCCGGCCTTTCCGGAAGACGCTGCACCGGCTGGCTCAGTTGGTGCAAATTAATGGACCGTAAACTACTACTCTACGTATAATGGCTCGGAAATCTTCCCAAAGATCGAAAAAAGGCCGAGACCTAAAAGATCCAAGGGTCTTTCAAATAGCGCATTATCCCGTTTAGACGCGTACGTTCTTGTACAATCATCAAGCGCTGCATATATATATATATATAAAGGAAAAGTATATAGGTATATATACTATAAAGGAAAATCTGCAGTTCTATTGCATGTTACATATTAGTTTACATATTTGAAAGTTCCCGCTTTCTGTGATAAGCGAGCTCCTTTAACACCGTTACATTTAAAATGTACGTTTTGCCTTTGACGTGGTGGCACGCAGCGCATTAGTTGTAGAAAAGTATAAATAGAAATAGTACGTTGGGACCTTTACAGGCGGTCCATAAATCAGGATCAAAAATGGGTTATATGCTTTTGAAGGTCAAAATGTTTCTTGTCACGTTCGTAAACATATCTGCAAAATTGACTCACCACTTCAGGTCCGTCTATACATAGAACCTATTATTCAAGTCTAGTAATTAGGAATTATCCATAAAGAAATCAAATCAAATTAGACCTAGTACCTTTAGAACGTTTTCGCCACAAAAGCAGATATTCGACCATAGCTGACAGTCGAATTTTGCGGGCAAGGGCAACAGCCTTGTCCTAACATTCCTATTCTGACGTTTAGCCTATTCGCGACCAGTCAGCTAATGTTATTTGAGGTAAAAAGCCGTGTTATTATAGACAGTGAATTCCGCTTCTTATGGGCTCGCTTTAGCATTACTTAAATGGTCATTTAAAAACGTAAATAGAACAGCGATGCTCAGCCATAAAAGTGCATAAATTATTAACACCGTAGGTGTTGGAGATTGAGAGCTTTTCTATGCTACACAGTCTGTTATTAAAGGGCAATAGGCATAACCAAACTTTTATAACCGGGTGGAAATTTCAGTTATTTAAGGTGTGAAAGTGTTCCATTGTCGTGGACTATGATAACATTAAAATAGCAGCATTTGCCTCGTTAGCTTTACAATGATTTATTGCTGCAGGGATCCAATGAATGTTTATTTCGAACAACGTGAAGAATCAGATAAAATCCTACGTTTGAAGGTTATATCAATCTTCAAACGGGTCGACTTAATGGTTAAGTACCATAAATGTATACTAGAAAAGTTCCTAGGATGTTTCTATATTTCGATCATTATGACCATGTGTAGGTAAATGCAAGCAAAGACAAGGCGGTTATATTTAATATTTGAATAAAGTACCACTCTAGACTAGTTAGCATCTGTTTATCTTATAATTATTATAATATACATTGTGACGCATGTATTGTAACAAAAAATATGACATGATAAAAATACCCGATCCATGCGATCCGGTATACTAAAGACAGTTCAGATTTTCGCTGAGGTACCTTAAAGTTCTATCCGTTAGCTTATCAGATGCGTCGACGCGATCGAGTAGAAGGGGTTTGGTGTAAAACGCACCACTGGGGAATTTTTTATTTCTTTCAAACACGTTTCTTGCCGTCAGGTGCTAGCTAGTTTCCTTAAATATATTTATTTAAAAGATTTGATTTATAAAAGTCAATAATTGTACCATGTTTTCAAACAAGCTTTGTGCGCTTATGACCGAGGTTTCAGCTGGAATCGCCCAGATGAAACAACCACGTCTCCTATAGGACGGAATGCTATGCATTGTCAAAGATGCACTGCATGCGGCAGGGATCTTCTTCGTTCACATGTGCACCTGTCTATACATCAGGCCACATATTCCGTGAGATAAGCTACGCGGTCTGGCTGTCGCCAAGGCCGTCCGCCAAACAGCAGGCCACTCACGATTTGCGCCACACGACGTCGATAGCGAACTTTCGGCGCATACCGTCGAACAAGCAGCATAATCAAACCGCGCAATGGATCCGTCCACGTCTTATGGGTGGACCTTGCCCCTCTCCAGGATCAACAAATGATATGTAACAAATAGTAGCGTTGAGGTCCTACCCCGAAAAGGCAACTTCAATTGAAATTAGAATAAAGAAGGTGTATGAAAATACCTCTGAAAGTTCAAACAGTTCCAATATCGTTGCTCCTCTTGTACAGGACAAAAATGATATGGCTGCACTGCTCATTTCGTCACCATGTAAAAAAATAAAGATCACTGAGGGTCATTAACGGCATAGTAAAGATCACTGAGGGTCATTGATGGCATAGTAAAGATCACTGAGGTTCATTGATGTTGAGGTGGCAAACCAAGCGAGTTCTTTCCGGGAAATCAAGCAGGGTACCACGTTTGCTTTAAACAAAGGAAAACCAAGTACCAATGTATTTGGCGAGCGGCATGATCATGGTATGGGCAAAGATCAATTTCACGCGCACTTCGGTCCGTTAAGATAACAGTGTTTCAAAAGGGCCACCTATGTTTGTTTTTAGTTTTGCTTCATGCACGGGGTAAGCAACACTAACTTACGTGGAATCGAGACTAATCTAGTAATTTAATGTTCCGACTAATCTCATTAAACTTGAAAATGGCGCTCGTCTCAAGTAATTTCCAACGTTGCTCCCGACTGTTTCTTGAATTTTAAGTTCTTTCGTGTCACCACCAGTGCGTTGCGGGGTATGAAGATTGCTTTTGTCGATTATTCAAAAGAAATTATTGAATATGCTATCTTATGGTCTCGCAGTTTGCTTCGCTTGGCGATGACTCATCGCAAACACGTGAGGATCTTGTTGATATTGAATCCGTGGACTCATTAGAGGAACCTACCGCTGCAAGTGGATGCGTCTCGAATCCAGGTAACGAAAACGAATATTTCGAAGTCCGCAGCGGTTGCGCGCGCACAATGGGAGTATTGCCACATCATTACGGCAAGATGAAGTTGCGTCTTAGGGACGATGCAGAAGTAGCTACACTTAAACGAAAAAAAAGAAATCGAATCGTCAGTGACGACGAAAGTAGTCGTTTGAAACACTCAGGTAAGAAGGAGTGATATACAACTTATGCTTTTTGACAGTCCGTATTAATAGCCAATTGCGGCAATTTAATTGCGTCCCACTCACTCGAATCACAGTTTTAACCTGTTCGTTATTATTAAATTTTAACAGCTTATTAACAAATGAAGTTATTTGAATACATTATGCGATACAATAAAAATAGACAATGCTCCTTGGATCTGTTATTGATCTTGCTGAGTTAGTCAACTATAACCGTATCTACAGTGTCATTTGTTATTATTTTGCAGTGCTAATGGAACCGGAAGGTGCGTCCTTTCTACAATTGTCCCCTGTTCAATCGGGCAATTCCACAATAACAGAACTTCCTGCATTTCTATCTAGTGGTGCCCATAGCACTGACGAAAAGCAAGCGAAAAAAAGCAGCCGGAAGTCGTTACACAAACGAAACCGTACCCGGCGAATATTGGATACGCCACCCTCATCTCCTA